>NC_086360.1:11401792-11564292 GCF_036324505.1 Eleginops maclovinus | reverse complement strand
CCCACAAGACAATTTAAAGTGGGGAGCACATAATGCAAAGCTCCTTCATATACAGCAATAAAATAAAACAACAGTGTCTAAGATAAGAGAGACATGATGCTCAATCCTTTCAAAAATATGACTGTGCACGCTTTGATTACCATAGCAAATATTTCCATTTGCTGGATGTGGACATATTTATTGTGGGTTCACAGCATTTGAATAAATGCATGTTGCAAGACTCATGTGCCCTTTTTGCACGTTTCCTGTGGGGGTCTCAAGATGTCTCGTGTGAATTTGTCTCTTGTGGTGTTACCTGAATAAGTGCACCATCAGCAGAGCTTTTTACTCCATGTTCTCTGCATTGACATTACTGTAATTGTTTCATACAGGAAGCATTTTAGCATTATGACAGATAACCTCAAGAGCAGGATGAGAGAAAAACACCAACATGTGCTGTCATTTTTACTGAAACATCAAAGTTTTTTCTTTTATTTAGATACATTGATCCCTCACGACTTGAGAACAGAGAAATGAAACACAAATCTTTTGATGTCATGAATTTGTAAAACTACAGGAGCTTCTGTAAGGCGAACCTATTGTAATAGTGATACAAAAGTACACATAACAAAGAAAGAAATATGGATGTAAGAATAAAATGTCATTTGTTTTTGGTCTGTAGTTATAATGATGAGGAATAAAAGGGGCATGCCTGAGAATCAACATAATTATAAAATATTATCACATGAATTAAGTTATAGTATTCAAGCGTGAGTACTATAAATGTTGAATCTGTCTGGTTGGCAGATTGAATAATGCCACTTTGGTGTTTTGCTTTCACCTTAAGAAAATAAAGCGCTTTTGAATACAGCTTTAAAAGAATCACTTAAAAAAACACAATGTAAATGTATTTCTTAGATAAAGAGAACGTAGCATAATATTAGCACATAAATAGATGTTAACAAACTGGGCTGATTATATTTCAGACTTTTTCATTGTGTTCTTGATCCAGATGATTTGTTTTTCTGAGAGAAAAGAGTAGACACCCGGGAATTTTCTTACGCCACACATCTTTCCAAAAGAAGTGACACCAACCAGGGTTCCATTGCACAATAGTGGGCCTCCTGAATCCCCCTAGAGAAAGAACAAATAAACAACATTTCATATTAAGATATATTGATACACTTAAGTTAAGAGGGGATAGGCCGTTGATTTCCTTTCCAAAACAATCAAAACGCACTCACCTGACAGGTATCAGCTGCATCTTTCACGACTGAACCAGCACATATCATGCTGTTGGTGATGATAGGCTCCAGGTCGTAAAAATCAGGAGAGTTGCACTTCTTTCTATTGATCACGGTCACATTGGCGGACCGCAGGACTTTTGAAACAGTCCTGGCGTTATTTTTTATTTTCCCCCATCCAGCAACCAGACAGCTGGAGCCAGATGCTGGATCTTTGACAGTGCCCCCCAATGGGAGAAATTTCACCGTCTTGGTTTGCTTCACCGGTTTGTTAAGCTGAAATTAAAAAAAGAGACTTTTGATGCTGACCAGCTGTATGTTGCCTTCGATAAATGTCAGGCTTGTTATGAAATGAGTTATCTTTGTCTTTCTTTATTAATGTTTTGCACCATTTCCCTATGTTGGTGCCATGCATAGATTGTACTTTTTGATTGACAATACACTCATGGTTACTTGTGATAACAACTTACCTTGAGCAGCATGAGGTCATTAACATGATATGTTTTATCATAGAAGGGATGAGGATAAGGCTTGATTTTGCGGACCTGCCTGGAATCTTTTTCCTTTTCTTTGATGGAGTGCACTCCCAGAATCACTTCTTTAATGCTGCAGAAGTAGAAAAAATAGTTTTCAATTAATGTTAAAATGTATCTTCTATCCGCTAGCTTTAAATTCATACGCTTATACATCCTGAAGTACATTTTTAACGTATGTCGGACTCATTATGTCTGTTATTTGTGGGCAAGAGTTTCTATTAAAAATGGAAAATGAATCTGTGCAAACAGTAGTTATCAAAGGTGTTTTTTCTCCTTTTTTAATTTTTTTTTTTACAATGAATAGTATTGTGGAAATCATCAGTACAAGTTATACCTTATTTGTAGTGCATAGGAATGTTTGTATCATGTTCTTACTTTGTACAGTGGGCAGCAGTCAGGACCCATTTTGGATGAATCAGGGTCCCTCCACAGTATGGATGCTCCATCAGAGCCATGAAGGGCAGCGAGTGAGGCGTCACTTCTTTCCCACCAATAATCTCAGAACCATGACCTTAAGCAGAACACATTCAGTTCAATCATTTTTTCAAAAAGTGGTATAGAAATGAATCAATAAATGGTAAACCAAATACATTGTAACACTCTGCCCCAGCTGCACTGTAATATTGAAAGTAAACCTGACCATGCATTCTGCATGCTTACATGAGGTAGGTAGAAATAAAGTAAATTCCTGCAATACAAAGAGTGTTTTACTCACATGATTGGACAATGAGGACGACCACACAAGAGATACAAATAAGATAATCCCTTGGACACAACATTTTTCTTATCTCTCTCTAATGTGACGATGAATGCTTTACAACCTATCTTGAAGCAAACACTCGTATTTATGTGTTGCAGTTAAAGGATGTGGTCTGACCATGGAAATATTTGAGTCAGCAGAATGGACGCAAGCACGTCATGAGAAATGGTGTGTTCAGTCTTCATTTAAAAGCCTGTGGTAACAGTTTTGTCATTTCCCACTCATCTTTAGCCTGACAGGCTGTGTGCTTGAGGCTTTTTATTTACGTGAAACAGGTCGTCACATCATCAGGGGTATGTAAAAGATATGGGCCCACTGCACAGGCTAGAACTGGAGGCTGTCGTCAAGGCTTTCGGGTACACTGATGAGTGTGTGTTAATAATGATTCAGGGGAATTCATGAGAAGGTGGAATATTTTGTCTAAAGTGACACTATGGTAAAGACACATGAGCAATAACTCAGAGGAAGAGTTAACTATAATGAGAATTGGATGTTTATTTTATGCAACATTAAAGCAATAGTGCCATTTATTGCTAATTCACTTAATGTCTTTCTTGTCGAGAGTTAAATGAGAATACTGAATCCCTTATTGTATCTCCATTAAATACTGTAAGCTATCTGCAGTTGGTTAGTTAGCGCAAAGTAGAAAGAGATGACACTAGACTAGAAGGTATCCTGGATCTGTCTAAAGGTCACAAAGTCCATTTGCCAGTACCTCTAAAGATCACTAAAAACATGATATCCCATTTATTAAATAATGGCAAAGCTGATAGACTTCAACTAGTCCCCCACATTTATCATCACAATAATTAACAACCAGTACATCTTTTGTTTGTACCCAGAGCTGTATATGTTGTCCCTTGTGAAAAACGCTGTCGCGCAATAAGTGCGCGAAGGTGGACATGCAGGTAGTTGGACACACCGGACATCTCATTACACTCCTGTGACAGCTCCAGATACCTATTATTTTTTCTTCTTTTTACCAGGTTTACTCCCGTGACAGCTCCAGATACCTATTATTTTTTGTTCTTTTTACCAGATTATCAGTAAGAAGAAAGAAAAAAAAACACTTTGGTTCCTACCTTTAACGTACAATGTTAATGGAGGCGGAGCTAGTTAACGGTGTTGTTGTGTTTAACAATTGTATATATGGTGACACCAGAGACACGCAGCTCGGTGTGAGCTATCTTTTTAATGATAACGAGAGCCGTATGGAAACTAAAGAAACGAGATGCAGTTTAAGATATCAGCCCCTCTCATTGATAAGCAGCCGGGTATGTTTACTTATTGTTTTAGCAGCGCTGTGTATGTGTATGCTATGATGTGTTAGATGTGTGCCGTATTGTGTAGTTTGGCAGCATTGATATATATGTATTTATTGTTTTCTTTTAAACTGTTTTTCAATCCAGTTCTCAAGGGTTGGGTTCGGTTGGTCATGTATAAAAGTAGGTTTATAAGGTTAATCTGCGACCCATTGAAAAAGTGACAATTGTTAAAAGCTTAATCTTTTAGTAAATAAATCCACTGTTTTGAAAACACCATCAAAGTGCTGTGGTAGAATCCTCAGACATCTGTGGTGATCTACCTCACATGGTGCATTTTCTTGTCAACACTTATGTGCATGTGAACATTTCAAAGGAAGTCTTCACCACACTTCTTGGATGTATTGTCTAGTCACATACTTTCAAGCTTTAAACCCACAGGTCTAGGCCAAGAGTACTTTTAGTTGCATCGACGTGTAAAATATGCAATTAATGGAAATGTTGGATAAAATTAAGTAGTAAAAGCGGTGGCAGTAACGGTATACCCTCCACGCGTTTCTTGTTATGTAAACCAGATAATAAATAAATAAAAATAAACCCAGATTTAATTTGAATTGTTCCATATAACAGTTTTTATTGAAGTAACATGCTCTACACAATGTCAATAAAAAAGACTGGTCCCACTACCAGCCAACAACCATCATGTCCAATTTTTGGTGACATTGATAATCACATGTCCAGGATGAGAAAGCGCTGGTCTGCTCCAGCAGAAAACATCTTAGTGCTTTCAGAGTGTATGGCCAAGTGCAGAACTCGATCTGAATGTACTGCAAAAAAAATCACAACATTGTTAAACAAGGACATCTAAATACCTTATTTCCCTTATGAAAAACAGTGGTTATGTCTGGTTTCAATATCATGTCATAATTTGTGGCACATCATATTACAACATTTTAGCACCTGTCAATGCAAAGCTGCATATTCATTAACAGTTTTTCACTGTGTAGTCTGGAACATTAGACATTTTAAAGTAGTTTTAAAGAGTGCCCAATATCTTTAATTGATTTGAAATAGAAGATAAATTCAAAGTCATCTTTATAGGATTTCAAAAGGATGGTTTTCACATTGTGCATTGACTGGAAACCCAGGATATGAATGACTCAGAGCGAAATGGCTCTTAAATATCTTAACCATGACACAGCTGCTGGTCCAACTGCCACACTCTATGCTGCTATATTACTCAGCATGTATAACGATGCAATTAATTTATTCTTATGTGGCTGTTGTAAATGTGTTATGTATTATTGTTTATTAATCATATTTCATATTCTCTAACCTCTGAGCTGGTACACTGGGCTCAGGGAGGGAAACTCCCAGGACCAGCAGGTGATTTGGTGACGAGGAAGACCGTGACCTGTGACCAGATATCTCTTCTTTTCAGCCCAACGGAGAGAACAAATCTGAAATTTGAGCCATTAAAAATAGTGTGTCCAATATTTATACCCAGTAAATTGCTACACATTGAGTTGTAAGTACCTGAGACTTTGTGTGAGCAGATGTCACACATGTTCCCAAATCTGTGTCCCAGATTCTCAGCTCACCATCTTTCAATCCGCCTCCTGTGGCAATCATCTTACTTTGCCATGGACACCATCCCATTGCCTTAATACACAAACACAAGATATAAGAAAGCAAATACAAAGGTCAGCTGATTGTGTGGTTGTCCTAGAATGGTTGCAGGATCAACTAAGATCAACTAGCAGTCTTAAACCTCTAACAGCTAAATCCTTTCAACTAGCAGCATGGTGCTCAAGTTTGCACAAGCTGATTTTAGTCATCATCACGTCATACAACAGAACAAAGTTGCTGAAAATATTTGAGTGTGCTTGTGTCCAACATGTACTTTGAACGATTCAGGTGTTCTGTAGCAAGTTGAGCTGCTATAACAGTTGGTACAGTCATTTATCAATCGCTAAGAATAAATTGTATTAACGTCTTATGACGTTTTATATCGTGATACTATCAAATCAACATTTGAATGTCCAATACTTTCTGGCCAAATATTAAATTAAGTTAAAAACCACATTAAACATTATCTGCTAAACATTAGCATGGTAACATTGCCATGTTGAGCATTCTAAACAACCGGCCATCAACTGTTGAGTTGAAGCCCCAGAGCCACAAGTGTGGCTGTTGAAAAGTATTCATATTTTCATTGTTTTACAACATTATATCTCAGTACGTTTTTTTCTTTTTACATTGAACAACAAATACCACTTAAATGTCCAAGTCACACAATGGAACTCAAATTGAGTTAAATTAATTACTAACGCCTCATCCCATCTGACAGGCAGTAGTTTAGCTTACACTGACCTTTACAGCGCTGGGCTGTGTCATCATAGTGATTGGCTGATGTGACCGTGTGACCCCTGCAATGTCTCTATCCCATATACAGAGGAGGCCCTCTGTGGAGCCGCTGGCCAGCCAATCATCTCCTGGGGACCACTGGAGGCTGCAGATCGCCTCCTTCTGCACAACGGCACCCACGAGAGGTGTAGGAGCCCGAGGGTCAAGGTGATGGATATGCCCGAGAACTGAGCCGCTGTAGGATTGTAGAAACTGTCATTTATACATAAATACTACTCACTGAATATTGATATAGACTCTGGCTCAATTTTTACAAAAGCTACTATTTGTTTTGCTTGAACATTTCAAAAAGTATAGATCTGAATACAAATGTCATTCTTTTTTATTGAAGTTCAGAAATTATAAGTCATTCTTCAATCCTTAACTCTCATTTTGGGTACTTAAAACACAAACCTGCTGAGTAACTGCTGTTTCCAGGAAAGAGCCCTCACCACAGATAGATGTGACCGCAGGCACCTGGTATTCTGCTTTTGTTCAACATCCCACAACTTTAAAAGTCAAAGAAAGACACCACAAACAGTCATTCTGGTGATTTAACTAGGTGTGACATCTCCCCTCACACAGGCCTAGACCACAATTTGTAAAACCAGTTTCCAACCTACGTATATGTACTCATTTACTTAAAGCTCAAAAGCATTTACCTGTAACTCCCCTCGCCTGGTGCCAATGCAGAGGGTCCTGCCATCTCTGCTCCAGCTCAGACACGAGATGGTCTGAAGGTAAGTTCCTCCTGGTTGTGGACTCGGGACCAAATATCCCACGAGAGCATGAGTTTCTGAATTCCAGAGGTAAACAGAAGAGCCGAGTGCTAAAGCAATTATACCATCACAACTGCAGTCGAGAAGATTAGTGTCTAAAGGGAAAAGAAAGAAGGGCTACTGAGGAGTTTAATACTGACAAACGTGACTGCTGATTGACACACCATCAGATAATTAAGACCAGACACTAAAAGAAAGTTCCCTTTTTAATGTTTCCCATTTCGTTCACTGGTTTAACTGTTTTATTATATGTTTTTATTTCCCAACTTGAGGGTCTAAATCATGTTTCATAGAATTCCTCATATTGAAAAGAGTAGTAGTAGTAGAGTCAATTCTTCATTATTATGATAGCCTAAAAGTGGTTATATGTGTTCAGCTCATACTGTTGCTTAAACTTAGTGTCTTTAATGGTAACTGACATATAACGGTTTATTTGGACCAAAATAAAATTAAAACTCACTAGAGAACCATGTGTTTATCTGCAGTTTAAAAATAGTCTCTCAACATATACACTATTTCCTCCTATCATTTGCAAAAAACGACAGTGTCCTACTGTTTCAGTAAATAATAACACCAGCCTTATCATTCCAATAGAAACACAGAGTAAGAACACAGGCTTAGTTTTTCTTTGCAGGATTAGTATATTTCTTACAGTAGTCATTCAGCAGTGACGGTGCCGCCAATTTTATCACTGACTTTCCCTGCTGACTGACAGAGGTACTGTCCAGAACAGCGAATGGCTGCAAAGCATGTGTCCTCTCATAAGAATCTGCATGGAAAAAAACCCCCCATAAAAACACAGTTAAAACATAGATAGACAGTTTCACACCCAAAGCATTTCACTTTGATTGACTGCTGATATTGTCCATGCATTTATTTTCACTCCAAAAATCAAATCACTTCATACGCTCTACAGGATGGACAAGCGATGATGGGAGAATACAATGATATCAGCAAACAGGAACATAAACAGATCTCCAACATGCTGAAAGGCTCTGTTACTTAAACATTTGTGCATGTTTCTTGTTTCCTGGTATGACAGCATGCATTATCACACATGTCATTCAGATCAGTTTCTCTTTTTGTAGGTCTTGATGAACTGTAGGAATGTAGTAAAAGCCAAAGGGGGGAAAAAAAATACTGTACCAGCCTGTTGAGCATTTCCATGTTCTTCAATTGCAGCACTCCAGACCCATCCCTTCAAAAACATAAGTATTATTTAAATATTTAGTCTTGTGTCTTTTTTCTAAACAAGTCTAATTTTATTCTGATGATTAGGCCCGTTTTGTTTATTTTCTTTTTGTTTTACCCTAAGTAAACAAAACCCTTAGGGTTTTGTTTTACCCTAAGTACTTAGGGTACTTTTTGTAGTACCCTAAGTACTCACGGCTCCACCTCAATCAATAATCACTCTGCATATAATACAATCCTTGTTTTGTTGCCATTTTCAAAGGAAACTTCCAAATAAAAAAACGTTTCATTGTTAAGGTTCCTGTCTTGTAGCTCACTTTTCAACATTTCCATTAATATAATAAATAAAAATATATAAGTATAACTTTATTTACATAGAACATTTAAACAAATAGGTTGAAAGGTCTCAAAATCCACTTTAACATCTTTTGTTTTCTTTTTCTTATAAAAAAACCCCCCATCAAACTCCAGTAGCTTAGGTACAAGTTCCTTTAACAAACCTGCTCTGGGGCATTTTCTGTAGCAGTCCATCTCCTGGTGGTGACGGTGTGTTGTGTGTTTGTAGATGTGACATCCCCACTGTGTGATAAGCTTCCTGTCAGCTCTATCTCTGAATAGGAGAGATGATATCAGAGAAAACATAAAGCAACAAACAATGCTGCTCCAAATCAAATCTCCATTTGAGACGATAACATAATGGTGAGAACAACAAAAGTGGATAAACGATTTTATGAGAGTTTGTTGCCCTTATGTAAAAAAAAAGAAGCAAGAATCAGTTTTATTGCCAGGTAAGTTTACACATACAAGGAATTCACTTCGGTGTATGGTTGTGCAGATATAAACAATCTAAGAAAAGTAGTTGTAAGAGTAGGTCAAAAAATATAACGATGATAAAAATATGTTTTGTTAAGAAAACTATTTATCATTAAAAAAGAATAACAAGGATTTACACCAAATTGCAATATACAAATGAATATATGAAAATATTTGACAAACTGCAGTGCATTACATTATAAAGGGGAGGGCTGTGTAAAGATGTGTGTAGAATTGTGCAAAAATATATTTAGAGAGCTGAGCATGAACATGGCTCACACTTTTGTAATGGATGTTTGTGGGGTGGATAAAAGTCAGTGTCAGTGGGGGTCTCTGGACTTGTTAATGAGCCCGGTAGCAGAAGGGAAGAAGGTGTGTGTATGTGTGTGTGTGTGTGTGTGTGTGTGTGTGTGTGTGTGTGTGTGTGTGTGTGTGTGTGTGTGTGTGTGTGTGTGTGTGTGTGTGTGTGTGTGTGTGTTTACATTCTTAGCTTGGGGTTTGAATAATACCATGAAGGTTTCCCTGCAGGTGTCTGATCTGTGCTGGTTCATGGTGTCTCGGAGGAGAATCCAGCTCCAGTCTCTGGCAGACTGTCTCAAGCTCAAATCTGGGCTCACTCTGCCCCCCAGTGGCCAGAGGTGTGCTTGCAGATGGACCCTCACTGCTGCTCCTCTGGATGATCCGCCTCCTGAACCGCCTGTACGAGACGTGATGGCCATCGTTTGGTCCCTGGAAAGACACAAACAGATGCATGGTTTTAACAGAAAATACTGCTAGTCTCAAACATCTCAAATATTGAAAATCGACACCAATTTCCTGCCTGTGCAAACTCAGAATACCACAAGTTTATCATGGTCATCTGGCAGTGTTCCCAACAAAACGTCCGGTTTAGTTTCAAAGTAAAAGCATGGTAAAAGCCTTTTGGTTGTGAATCGTATCGTTTATAAAATGAGGAGGCTACGCATGCTGGGAGCAATCAGGTTAAGCTTCAGATTTTCGGCAACCCTTAAAAGATACAACAACTTATTGGAAGCCTATTGTTTAACTTTGAGAGGTATTGATTTGTTTAATTCCAGTCTATTTAGTCCTATATAACATGCCTGAAAAAATGTCCCAGTTTGGGATAAATAAAGTATTTCTGATTCTGATACTTAATGTTCAAATGTGTCTTACTCTGTGTACAACCAATACAAACAGTTTGTATTGAATGACCAAACTGCATACTATTTCGGATAGAAAGGTGTATCGTAATGGAAATGCATAAATTGCTTAAGCTTTTTGAGTGCAATACGTTTACTGTTCTTATGTTGTATGGTATTGTTGGCTTCCGGTATTGTGCTAGTGTTTTATAACTTAACTATGTTCCTTTCCCCTGACCCGCCCCTATACTTTATGCAGGAGCCCCCGCTACCTCCTCGGTTTGCTCTTCCCCCTCCAAGATGGAGGCCTTAGGGGGCTACCCTACAAAGTCCTCAAACCCGAAAGCAAAAAGGTTGACGGTCCTGTTGAGCATGACAGTCGGTGTCGGATGTTTGTTTCTCCTTCAGTCTCGGCTGATGAAGCCGAGAAAATCAACGGATTTTTATTCGTTTGAGGTGAAAGACGCGAAGGGGAGGACGGTGTCGCTGGAGAAGTACCGAGGGAAAGTAAGTCCACATCATCAACACTCATTTAAGTGTGAGACAACATCTGTGCACACTGCCTAAGTTACCCAGTGTCAGTTATTGGTGTTTTTCATTAAAAATGTATTTTTCTTGCAGCTTTTCAAACATAAAAAATAACACCGTGCTTTCTCCTGTACAGGCGTCTTTGGTTGTAAACGTGGCGAGTTACAGCGAGCAGACGGAGGCGAACTATCTATCCCTGCAGGAGCTGCACAGGGAGCTTGGCACATCTCACTTCAACGTGTTGGCCTTTCCCTGCGGTCAGTTTGGGGACACTGAGCCCGGGACCAGTCGGGACATCGAGGCTTTCGCCAAGTCCACCCACGGAGTCACCTTCCCCTTCTTTAGCAGGATCAAAATAATGGGCTCAGAGGCGGACCCTGCCTTCAAATTCCTCACAGGTGGGCATAACCATATCTGTCACATCACATTTTTCTTTTTATTTTATTTAGTTAAAGATGATAACTGAATGATTTATGGATTGACTGGAGCAGCTGTCTTACAGGAAGGGCAATCTTACTTTCACAGCACCACAAAGACCCATGGCTGCAACTCAATTTTAGTAGGGTCAATAGTAATCAGTTTATAATGGAAGCCTTTGCGTTATGAAACTGCAACAAGTCTTTACACCACCTGACATCCATAAATAACTGTCATGTCGCAAAGTAAACATACAACTAAAACATATTAATGCTTCTTCGTAGGGAAGACCTAATGGTTAAGTTTATATTTATTGTCGTGCATCTTAAAGAACATCTAGAAACCTGACCCGTGAACTTCTGATGTTACCAAATGGACATTGGTTTAATATTATTTGTATACATGTTTAATTAATTTTACGATTATAAAGCAGCTCATTGTATATTTCATAGAGGGATCTATTTTCATTGTGTATCATGATTTGTCATACCGTTTATTTTGTAGTAGCAGTCACTTTATTATCTTTAAGTTTTGAATCAATGCAATGAGGTTTCTTGAGTTGAGGACAGTTATATGGCAAAATTGCTGTTATGAGGTTCAAGTTAGATTTGATTTGATACTTTAGAACACTAAATTGAGTCAGTATGGCATAATAAGGAGCAATAATCTATATTTTACAGGTGATTAATAAGAATCACTGGAAGAGGAAGAGCATCATCTGAGTTCCTGGCTATATTTAGGTTAGACCTACCATTAATGAGTGCATACTAATGTGTTGTGTTTCAGATTCTGTGCAGAAAATTCCCAGGTGGAACTTCTGGAAATTTCTGGTTAATCCAGAGGGGAACGTGGTCCGATTCTGGCGAACGGACGAGCCCATGGAGAGTGTTAGACAAGAGGCCACGGCGTTGGTGCGAGAAATCATTGTAAAGAAACGGGGGGAGCTATAATGGAGATGGATAGGGGACACATGTATGTGTGTTGTGACCTTGTTTCCTGTGCTTTGATAGCAAGGAAAGACTGAATGCTGAGCTGCTACAGTGAGCGTGGTTAGTGAAGTCTGGCTCCACAAACTTTCAGTCATTCAAATGTAGTCAGAGTGTGTTTGGGTGCGTGGGAAACATCCTGTGGTTAATAATGACAATCATGATGAACATTCCTTATAATGACCACTGCTGCAGCCCAAGGATTGCTTAGTCATTGAAGTGTTTGATTTTTGATTTTTCAAATGTTCAGTTTGCCTTTGTCTGTACTTTGTACCATCTTTTTCTAATGTTTACATTAAAATCAAATTCTTAAGTGAAGCATAACTTTTTTGCCGATTTTTGACTTATTTGACGCCACAAATTGTAAATCACCCATCGAACAATAGGATTATTTCATCATAGTTAATTGATTTTGCTCATGAGCTGAAGATATTTTCTTCAGTTTATTTTAAAATGGTAAGACGAACGCGGATAAACAAATCTACATTTTAAATGCAGAATGTTGATGAAGTAGTGCAATAGTGCATATGCATAGTGTCACTGTTCATTTTGATCCCAAACGTGATTTGGTTATTTGACTTTACTTAAAACAGGTATTTATACAGTATGTCTGATATAAGTCACAGCTCAGTCTGAATAATCATTTTTAAAAAAGATAAAGGGTCACAAAACTTTCAACACCCGCAACTTTGAATCCCAACTTGTTTAAAACTGATAAAAGCACATGTTAATTGCTGCATCTCCTGGTTGTTGGTGTGGATTTGAATCGACAGTTGGAGGGCAGCAGCAGGTAAGCTGGCACACAGAATCAACCAGCTAACAAGACACTGCCTACCAACCACCCACATTATGAACATTTTTCTTTACATCTTCCTCAATCATTATGTTGTAGCTTTTTGTTATTCCAGAAGTTCAAAGACCAATTGCCTCTATTGGATATACTCTACAGTGCAAAGCATCTTAGAATCCTGATCTCCTAACATAAAGTGCGTGAGTGTTTAGGGAACAAGCGATAGACGTAGTCAAATGAAACTGTTAAGGTAGCAGAGCAGTGTGAGCTGGCGAAAGAAACATCAGCTAACATTACACTGCCTCCCAACCAGCCACCACTCTCCAATCACCCTGCTGTAAATGCAAATGGATAGATTTGACAAAGTCAAAGTGATGTTGAGTTGAATGTTTTTACATTGTGCTGAATGTACAATTTCAGGTTTTTTTCATTCATTCTCCTCAAGCCTTTACCTGGCTTTTGACTTTTCATTTCCCCGGTGAATGAGGTGTGATGTTTGAGTTCAGTTATAGCAGCAGTGAGGAGTGTAGCTGACAGCTGTCAATCAGATAGCACAGCCAGCAGCAGTACACTGCCACACTGTCACCACGGTCACATGATGCCACAACATGTAATCTTGTAATGCCCATTTCTACAACATTTCCCACCTTACCTTGAAGGGGCAATGGCTTCTCTTTCCTACAAAATCTTGCAGCATTTTTCTCATGTTGTCCTGGTTATGAAAACAAGAAAAAGCTTTATCAAGGTGATGCTAAAACAATTATCTTTGGATACACTTTCTTTAGGTTAAAACTCTTTTTTTTGTATTATTCAGAAAGTTGTAGCTTATTGTAATATATTATGGATCAAAGTCAATGTGTTTTTTTAAATCAATATTTAAAGCTTAGTTTTAGAAACAGCCATGTGTTTAGAGTTTGAAGTGGTTGCCTGGTAGCAACAGAACATATGTGATTAAGGACATAGCCTCTATCAGGCTATTTCTATATTATTTTGTACTCACCCAGTCTTTTGCTTCTTCGCCTGCAAGCTTCATTGCCAGTTTTAATTACTTTGAGTAAAGCTACCGTCCCTCGCTCTCTCTGTATGAGGACCGATCCTGCCTGGTGCACCTGCTGTCTGTCTCTCCTGGACCGAATGCTCCTAAATACTCTCCCTGGGCGGACGGTGGAGCGGGAAGCACCTTCCACTGCTCTGCTATTGGCGCTTCATGTTTTTTTTGAGTGGGCTCGTTCTTTTCAGGGATTCCCTCCGCGTCCTGGTTTCTACTGGATACCAATAGACACAGTAAAAACATTTTTTTTAAAAGAGCAACGCGGTAATGTTTTCAAGGTGGAGGCGGCAACATGTTATCAATTAATGACCCGTACAAGGACAGACTCATTTCTTTAGGTCTGTCAATCTCTACAGATAATCGCCCAACTGCCAGATTTACGTTTAGAAAAATAATGATTCATGAGTTGGTGTTATTATTAGGAAATACATGGCAGTTTCCGACACGTTTTCATCACAGGCAATTTAAAGCATGAATCGTGTTAAAACATTTAAAAAGGGCATCTGAAAATAAAATGCCCTCAATAATGGGCAGAGAAAAACAAATTACTCATATAATTATAGTAACAGCATATACTAGTAGCCTATTGTTTTTTTTCCCTCTTATGTAAACACATTATAGTAATTTAAGCAGTTACAAATGTCCTTTTTTCATTAAGTAATAAGGCAGTAAATAAAAAAGAATCTTGAATCTTGAAAAAATACTTGTATTTTTATTTTTGTTGTATAGTAAAATATTGTATTACAACCAAAATGAAATAAGAACGTAATACAAGTATTGCGCGGCCTAACATTTTACTTAACAATGACAATAAAATAATAATAACTATTTAAATATGTGTAACTTTTCATAATAAAAACACCAACGAAATAAAACAGCATGCTGGTAAGTTAATATTTAAAATTAAAAAAATGTTGATAGACATGGAACTTCTCTTTAACAATACTCTGTATTTGCGGGAAAAGGCTGTGTGTCCGCGGGTCACACGTTTTAATGATGATCTTCTGTGGCGCTAAGTGGGCTGAACCGCGGGAGGAACGCACGTTCGCGCCACCTGCCACTTCCATATGCGCCTACACCGAGCTCGAGCCTGACTGTGCGACAGGTGCGTGCATTAAGCAGCACACACATGCACATCCACCAGAGCTACTTCAGCAGGCAACCACAATGCATTCATAAGAGATAAAAATCACAAAGTCTGCTTTTGAAATCCTCCAAATTTATCCACACACATGAATGAATATCCTTTGTAAGAGGCATTATTCACATACATTGATCATACATTTGAATAGATATTGACTTGTTATAATAAACAATCAAAGTGCTGTTTATCATAATCTGCTAAATGCTGCTTTATTTGTGTATGTTAAGCAGTTTTTTTGTGTCTTAATTGCCCATATGCTTTACCTCATTTAATGACTTCTAATACACACTTAGAATAATATAATACCAATCTTAAATCACGGTTTTTTTAAATCTTGAAAAAAATCTTTACTTTTTGTCAGTTATAGCCTACAGAGCACTTGCACCGTCATCAGCATCACACCACAGTAAACCAAAAATATATAACATTTTCTTCCCGCGGGACTTTGTGTGGTTTGCAGCAGTCCCGTTGGTTTGGTTTCAATCACCTTAGAAACTCACTCTGTGTGTTCCTTTCCCCTCCCGCATTGTCCCCCGCAGTTTGGCGGTAGCTTAACCGGTCAAATGTGTCACAACCAGTTTAACAAACGCATACCATGTGCCCTCTCTTCCCGGCCCTGCTGGTCAGTGACACATGGACCTGTTTGCAGTAAAAGTGGCTCAAGGAGCGCCTGGGTGTGAAGGTTTGTGCGGTTGTCCCGTTTGATTAACGTTATCAGCTGGGAGTTAATCTGTTAACGATAATCAAGTCCGGGGCCAACGAGCCTGGTCAGGGTTCGTACCTCGATCCCACGAAAGTTGATCTCAGAAAATACTGTAAAGCCTAACTTTTCAGCTACTCATAATCCACTACAATTCAGAATGAAACATTGTACTTTTCAGCTGCCATCATAAAGTAAAGCCTCAATAAATATACATACAGTGTATGCATATGTATACTGTATAAAACCAACAATATACATATAATAAATGGTTTAATATTGGTATTTCAATTGTTAAAGTGTGTGCTAATACTTTTGTCATTTTTTTAATCAATATTTTATTGAAGAACCTTCACTCGCAACACTGTGGTATTTACAAGAGCTGAGTACTTCAGTTACTTAC
Source organism: Eleginops maclovinus (assembly GCF_036324505.1). Lineage (NCBI taxonomy): Eukaryota > Metazoa > Chordata > Actinopteri > Perciformes > Eleginopidae > Eleginops > Eleginops maclovinus. The sequence goes on along the minus strand of NC_086360.1, from coordinate 11,548,164 downwards.
ACAGTTGTTTTCTGGAAAAAACGTTATTTAAAAAATAAATCTGATCAGGCTGTAGGATGATTTGATATAATCAATAGCCTATAAACCAAACTACTGCATGTTGCACAGTTTAGTCAATCAGTCAATCGGCTTTCAAAGTACTTTCTTCTCACATAAGTCGATGTTAAATCAGATGGATCAGGCCCCCCACTCTTATCAGGCTCTTCTTATCTTTGTTTATGCTGTCGCATCCTATATTCATGACTGTAAAGTGTTGCCAGCCCATGGGCTGCAGTGCTGCCTTCACTGTTTTAAAGTAAACAAGCTCAGGTTTGGGGAGTTTAAACAGGTGTCTGACCTGAGGGTCGACATTATCCTCTGGATAATGCCCTCCACAGTAAGGTTAGAGAAGGATCAAGTCCTACCAGAGGTCGGAAGGTTACATCCTCCTGAAATAATTGAATCTCTTCTTCATGATTTGAGTTTCTCTTCTTTCCTTTAGCTATCAAAGTTTTAAAAATATGATTTATAATCAAAGTTTTTCTGAAAGACTGAACTTTTGTCAATGGGGAATATTTTTTATACACCTGTTAGCAACAAGATTTAGAAGCCATGAATTCAGAAGGAAGAAAATATTTATTTCCAGAATGAAGGATGTAAACAAGGATGTTAGCAGCAATGCATCATGACCCATGCCCTTTTTCAGACCACACAGTCACAGACAAAAGGGAAGGAAGTCCTTGAGGTCAAATTCGCTTCACTGCTCAAACAAGGTAAATTCACATTGAAAACAGTTTCAATCTTTCTTTGTTTAAATATCCCCTCTTTCTGTGATAAAAACTCACTCCATTACAGGTTTATAATACAAAACTTTTATTTCCAAACATATAAAATAATTTATTTCAAGACAAAATATGTTGTGAGGCGTAAAAAAAATGGAATTTATGCATTGTTTGGCTCGCTCATTACATTTTGAGACGTGTAAACAGAAACACAATGAAGACAAAAGCTGTGGCAGTATCATTTCCTTTGTCAGGCAGCACCTCTGACTGATTGGCTTACATGCTGACAATGAATCATTTACAGATATTACTATAGATTAGTAGTTAGGCATTGACAGTAACTGCCACCCACACTTCCTCCCATCACTAATTAGAAACATTGATGGATGTAATTGTATATCTGCTAACCATCTTTTCAGCTATCGTTGGGAAGCCAGCGGAACCGACATCCTCCTTGCTGAGTCCTCGAGGTGAAGGCACGTCCATGAGGAAACACCTGAGTCCTTATGGTGCTGTGTTGTCTCACAGATGTTCTGAAAGATGAGACACTCTCTTGAAGCTCTGATCCATCCATCGTCATACTGCTGTCTTTGGATATAGAAGTCTTTAGGCCTGAAAATGCACCAAACATGCGTATCGTCTCTGATTCCTGTGGTACTCTTGTTCCAGAAGCGTTGTGCAGGACAGCATTGCAGCGTGTGCTGACGTCCCTCAGCATGTCTTCCACTGTGTCAGAAGACTCTGTGTCATATCCTTCATCCAGTCGTTGACGCTTACAGGGACTCAGTGAGGTTTTTTCACCACAAGGTATCACTGGTTCTCTTTTGTCCCTGACAGTCATCAGTTTCTGAAGACACACATATATAGAGTTTAATTCATACATAAGGGGTTAAACATGCGTCCATGAAACTGTGCAAAAGGTATTTAGCTGATCTTGTACGTTACTCACCTCAAGCACTGAAGCCAGGTGCTTAGCTCGGCTGGCCAGCTGTCTGAGGTGAAGGTTTCTCTCCTGAAGGCTGTCAATCTTTTCTTGTTGCCGGTGTAAAGTCTTGTGGAGCTGCAGACAGACAGACAAATATGTTGAATCATGCTGAAGGAAATCATTACTGTTATTTTTTTGTTGTAAATGTAATCATAACATTTGCTCATTGCTGGTTTACACAAACTCTCATACACATTTCAACCAACTGGGGAAAATATAAATCCTCGAGGACTCTTGTCTATAGCATCATGTTGTAGATATACTGCAAAGTCTTCACACAACCGAAGGACCATGAGTAAAAATGTGACATTTAATTTATTTCATCACATTCATTAGCACTACAGTTATCAATTTAAAATAACAAGAAACATTGTACATTCGTTATAATTGTCACAGGGAAGTTTTTTACCTGATTGTTGACTTCCATAGAATCTCCCAACACCCTGCCTTGGCACTGGGCGAGACCTTGCCAGGGAGTTCCATCTTGGGCAGATGGGTCACTTGTTTCTGTGGAAGAGTGAAACAGACTGTCCTCTGGAGAGAAAAACTGCTGAGGGGTGAGGTGAGGTATGACACATCCCTGAAATGGCACCAGTTCAGCTGGAGACAAATTGCTCTCCAGTGTAGCAGGAGAATCTAACAGAAGAGATAAACACACAGGGTTTCGGTCCACATGATTGTATTTTTAAAGGATTTCCCCATTGTAAAATATATGATAATAATGATGAGGATTTACAGTAGCACATACTTAGGATTATAAATAAATGCTGCATCTCAATACACGATTTGGTTTGCTTCACTTACCTGCCATGAAATCCAGTGCATAATCTCCAAAGTCTTGGTCATCTACATCAGATTCATTTACCTGTTGGCAATTGAAATGTACGATTAAATGACATATTGTACAATAAACTTAATCGACAGAGAAATAATTCCTGCCCCTAACCTGAAAGTCCCACCACGACCAAGCAGAGTAATGTGGCGGTATGGCAGAACATGTATTGCTCGTCATTTCGGTATGTGTGCCGTCGCGTGATGTGATATTAGTGCAAGGTGAGCTGTGCCCAAGAGGCAGCATATGAAAAAAACTTGGGAGGTCCGGCCAATTAGCGGTAGTCTGCGTGTCATGAGCAAACTACAACTCATTCGTGCAGAATTCCAGCACATCGTGTCAAACATTAACAGACGTATAGTGATGCGGATCTGCCTCTGGCGTATCACCCATCTCTGGTTGATAGAACGTGTGGTAAATGCGATGATGACAATACAAATGAGTTGTCACAAAAACATGAGGTTTCTAAATAACAATAAGACATTATTTCTGAAACTACTGACTATGTTTTCCCTCACCTGAGAGCCGAGGGAGTCGCTCTCCCGTCTCATCACAGACGCACAGTCTTCAAAATCATTCCATGCAATGGTGGAAAAAGCTGTGACAAAAGAAGGGATAATCTGTATTACTTAACTCTTGAGAGAACCTGAGGTCCTCATAAATACACGTGTTAAGGACGTGCATGGAGTTAAACAGAGATGCACATACCTTGTTCAATGATGCAGGGGAGCTCAACGTACACATTTATTGGACTGCTGCTTCTTGGCACCATCTTATCCTGCAGGTATGGAAAATACGTTAACGCCACTGTAAACAGCTGTGTGTGCATCATTGTAAAGAGAAGAATGTCATACATTTCTGTTTCCTGCTGCCCTCCTCACCTGTTGGATCATTTGGCTTGGGCACACAGCACCGAACACGTTTATTTCTCTTTGCATCTTCATCAGCTCAGCTCTGCAGGACTGGGTGTTCGTGGTTTGATTTAGAGCTGATATAGACGAAATTCTCCCGGTTTGTGTCTCTCCATGCCGCGGCCTCATAGTTTTGGCCCAATCAAATGCTCTTTTGGTCTCCAGGGAGCGATGGCGTCCTCGGAGACTACATTGGTGCCGACTAACGGTTTTCTGGTGTGAAGTGTAAGTGGTACCGCGCGTAACGGCGCCATTACAGCAGGTGCTGTCTACGTCAGACCTGCTCTCTCTCCTACTGCAGCCAAATATGCCCTGCGTCTAGAGGCGTAGAAGTGCTTGGCTTCATTTAATCACGTCTGTTTTATAAAACAAAACACCTTAGGTTCCTCACATGGCTGACCAGCCCGTCAGCACAGTAGAGACTAATGACTTGTTTCTTATAGCCACATCATTCATTGCGTAATTTTATTCGGGTGCGTAAAATGTATTTAGGTCAAGGTCTATTGTCACATTTAAAGCGAAGTGGAAAAAGAAAAAGGGCAGTTAGAACAGACAGCTTAGTAAACACTCGTGACAAATACCTCTATTAGTAAACAAACAAGACTAAGCCTTGTTGACCCTTAACGCTAAATGCACCTGTGTGGTCGACACTGTGTCAGCAGGTCGAGATGCCACGCGTAATGGATTATCAGAGAAAGCCCCCTCAATTGACCAGGCTGTGTTGGCACAGGTCAGTAAATAGTGATGCAACGGTAAGTAAAGATGATGGTAAACTGGGGTTCGGTCAAACAGTTACAATAGCCAAAACCTAACCCCATATTTGGATTGATGTCAATCTCAAATAATGGGCTCTTTTCATACTGATCAGAAATGTTGGAGATGATTCATTTATGCTGGTAAGTGTATCCCTGCTAATAAAACAAGATAACGTGGACATCATCAACATTGAATTGTAAGTGTTGCATAAACTGTATTGCAGAGCCTCTCATTCATGTCACCCATGACATGGACAGTTTTCTAAATGCCTTGTGGTTTCTCCTCAAATATGTGAATTATGGCTCACATGTTAATCCATTCAGAGACCAAACGCAAATAAAATTACTGATATTTTATTTCATAATAACAAACAAACAAATCAAATAATCACAGTTCATTTTTCCAGATCCTTCATAATAGATGTTTTAACAGTAACACAACATCCAAAAAGCCAGAGCATACACAGTAAATGGTGACTGATAGAATAAAAAAGAACAGAATATAATAATATGCTTTATTGGTAAACATTGTATCAGTAAATAAATTAAACTACTATGCTACATTGTAAAACATTCATTCAGTTCAACATATGAGGTATACATGAGGATTTGATTGCATGAACATCAGACTTCACTTTTTAACTTAACCTTCATACATTCCGGAGAATATAAACCCCAAAGAGGAGGAATAAGTGGTTGTGCTAACATTTGACTGGTGGCAAACTTGTCACATGGCAGACATCATTTCCATTGTCTCATGGTTTAATGACACCAACAGTAACAGGTTATCTTTACATTCCTGGGCTAGAGTGTGCTTCACCTGACTCAAATACAAGAAGTGGCCCTTTATTGCCAACGAGTCAGCCTCAGAGAGATCAGGGCAATTAGATGGTTGGGTACATAGTTCATCAACAAAACAGCCCCATTTGTCCTGTAGCTGGATGGCTGCATGCTCAACAAACCCTTGTTCAGTTGTCAATAACTCACTGGCTATCCTGAGTGCACAGCTAGCAGTCAAAGATGGAGGGTATTTGTTAAAAGCATAGTCTGCAAGGCTTAACTCGCACACCTTTTGTGCAAGGCTGCTGCACTGCCCAGGTCTTGCAAATCTGCCACCACCTGTCTTCTCAGCCTCAATGCAGTTGGTGTAATAATCTAGGAAAAAGGCCAGTGTTGCTGCAGAAAGGCGAAAGTTGAGGCGGAGGAGGATGAGACACTCCAGGTTGCATAGCTGCTCCTTAGTAAAGGCGTCACAGCACAATGACAACAGCTGGCTGATCCGCGGGGAGAACACCTCTACCTGGGTAACACAGAGAAAGAAAGAGTTATAAATCAAATGAAATCACAAAGTTTGTGTTCATAAAGGTACTACCACTAAAATACACACCTGTTTGCTTGCTAGGAGGAGTGCAGTGACACCCAGTAGCTGGAAGCAGTCAGCAGCCACTGGTGTGGTTGCCATGAACCTGTCCATGATGTTCACAGCCAGGCAGCAGCACTCAAACGACAGACGGAAATGTTTGTGTACAGGGATGAGCCAGCTGACGAGCTTACACCGTGCATCTGCAGTCAACTAAAAGTAAAACACAAACTCCATTAAGACACTGAAAAATGTACTTATAGATGCTTGTGTTTGTCATTTGAAGCTGCATATCTAAAGCATTTGCTGTAGAATTTTGTTGCATTTAGTTTCAAATATATGTTCATGTCATTGATCTCAAATTAATTCTGCATTCAGCACTTTTGTTTTGATTTCAGGAGACTAGGATATTACTTGCCGCATAATCAGAGATATTAGGGGTAAACTATGGTCTGCAATGAAAAATTCATCTCAATTGTCAAAGTTGGTGCCACATATAATGACCAAACTGCATGTCCAATATATAACTTTGAAAAGTTACACTTAAAGGCAATGTTACAGAGGAGTATGGGCCAGATGGCAAAAGGACATTTTTGGGATTGCAGCTGCTTATCATGTGATAAGAGTAAATACAGACAGACAAGTAACCTAATTAATACAATAAGTTAAATAAATTACACTTGTCTTGAGTTATTAGGTTTCCATAAATGGCTGCATTTCAGTGCAATATATACAAAAAATAAACTAACAGTGCATGAAGTAAAACGTGTGTAATAGCCTACTTGTGGCTGGTGTGCCAAGCTTTTGCAGGAATAAAACAGCGCCTCTTTGTCCATCTGTATCTTGAAACCGATGTCCCCATACTGCAGGTACCAGTTAGAAAGCTGTACCGAAGAAGGCTCGTCTGAACGCATAGGGGACACATCTATCCGAGCCGGGGAGGAAATCGGGGAGGACCCTATGTCTTCCTCGAAACCAGAGTCACTCAATTTAGACATGAGTGTCTGCTTCCTGTGCCGGGCAGTCTGCCTCTGATGGACCACTGTGAGCGCTTCTTGTGAAGGAGATGCGCAAATGGTCCGTCTCCTTTTGGAAACAGTCTCGGATCCTTTAACAAATGATACCATGTCCAATTAAAAGCTATCTCTAACTGGAGCCTCCACTGGCTTTGTATAACTGAGGCCGGGTCTGACAGAGCAGCAGTCTCCTGGATGTTGGTTGTGGGATGGTGAGGTGTAGGGTGAGGGGAGTCTGGTTTGCTTACATCACTTTTCCCGGGGCCGTCCCCGCTCCTGCAGCGCACCTTTCTCCTGTCGCCTGGGCAACCGAGACTAAACAATCACTTGTCCCAAGAAGAGTTAAGCCTCGAACCATATGTTATACTGCTTGCACTCTGCAGGCCTATTTCATGCTGCAAAAAGGATTAGGGAACTTACACTGTAAAAAAAGAGTGATTTCTTTAAATATGAACTGCTGTGTGTTGTTTGTTTGCACATGAGGTGTCTTGTATTTCTCTAACTGAAAACCATATGAGCGTATATGTGTTTATATTAAATGTACTTTACATGTTTGCATTTATTTTTGACCTATGTTTCTTGATGCACCATTAAAACAAAACAAAGTTTTTTTGTGAAAGCTGTAATCGGATTGTTCCACTTTTGATACACACGAGAAAGGATGTTTTTAATGTCGTAGTCTACTTGCTTGGATTTAATAAATAAAAAAGGAATATTGTGATTTTATTTTTATTTTTACAAGGCTGAAATGGCACCGAATGCCAAGAAATGACACACACATATAACATAAATATGTTGTATGGTGTTCCACATTTGATTAATTCATTTAAATGTATTGCTTGTGAAAGCTATTATGTGCTTTCCAACAATTATTTTACCCAAATGTAATATTCTATTGATAAATATTATTCTCAAAATAGCAGTCTATGAAGTGGAAAACAACTGTGGGGGGAGAAAGAGCTATGGCATTATAACAATAGCAATCCAGTAACCTCATTCGGTTTGAGACATTTTCTGGCCTTTGCTTCAGGTCGCTAACGAGTTGTCCTTAATTATTAGTAATACATCTAACAGTTACAATTATTTAGTCATATAATAAAATTCAGAGAGAACTGTCCTGGGTTTGCTGTGGGCGGAACTACACAACGACTACAAAACAGACAACCCTACGTCATCTTTCAAACTCCAGTACGAGCGCTTCAAGTATGCCCTCTGCAGACGTACACACGGTATTTTAATGAATTTATTATTCGTTGTGGATAATTTTCGTGTATATATTTGACCAATGGCTGCATTTGAGGCCGATGCAGCTCAAGCTGTTTGAAGGAAACTATGAAATAAACAGTAATGCTAGCTGTTGTTAGCTGTGTAGCTACCGTTAGCTGTCCTAGCTGGTAAGCTAAATAGGCAACAGTAAGTAAGTGAGCTGGTTGTGCGTTACGTGTTGGCTAACGTTAAATAAGGTGACTAACGTTAATTTGTTAACGGTGGGTTAGCTACATGCGTGATAAAATGATACGTCGTCAACTAAAGAAAGAGGAAGAAGTAACGTTAGGGAAAAGCAGACTGCATAAGCTAGTGAGCTAGCTTGAGCTAACACCATGCAAAACAAGCTCCAAAAATCCGCCTGTGTTAAGTTAGTTAGCTAACGTTTGTGTTTGCAAAATAACTTTAGTCACCTGAATCAACTCTAAGGTGGTATTATATCAATAAGAAAAATGTTTGGTAACATAAGAAACATGTTAAGCTTAGGTTTTCCACTTAGTTTAGTACTGTCATGGTTCACAGCCCTAATACAAGTTAGTTAATGGTTAACCTGAGTTTTCATTGGAGGAACTAAGTTAGACGGGGCTAAAATGACACAATTTATCACCAGATATCTGTTGGCCTCATTTACTAAGGTTGAAATTGTAGCTGTGTTTTATTTAGCTGCAAAGTTGTGCAACAGCCTGGTCTGAAATACATGATGTGCTGTAAAAGCTTTGAGCAGTTGCAATACAAATGCAACTAATACTTGTTTCTAATCCAAAGAAAGTGCATCTGTCAAAGCCAAAAGATTTGCAGATGATCTTGATAGCATACCTCTTGTGGCAGGAATGTTTGAAAACACGAGGACTGCTTTCATATTAACTGTACATTTATTCCAGCAGTTTTAGCATTCGTAAACCGTAAATCGTAAAATGGAAAATTCAGGCAGGCCTTACCGAGCTAGGCAAGGCGGCTGGGAGAGAGGAGCAGGAGCAGGAGCAGAGAGAGGAGAAACCTGGAGGACACCGGACCAGGGCCGAGGACAGAACTACAGATCAGAGGGAGGTAAGAACCCGGGTGGACCCTACCGAGCCAGTCCCAAGAAGGGAGGACAGGGTCCCCTGAGTTACTCCCCTGGTGGATTCAGAGGTGGTCACAGCCCCTCACAAAAGGATGACCCTCGGTGGTTTTCGGGTCCTGACAACAGTGGTGGGACGCGAGAGGATAACTGGAGAGAGCGCTCCCAGCAGCAATGGAGGAGAAGTACCCAGGGAGAAGGGCCAAGGGACGACCGAGAGCAGGGAGGGAGAGATGAAAATGATGGTAATGTTTAAATGCTTAAAATAAGGTGCAGCATGATCCAGATAAGAGTGATCAGTACTAATATAGCTTGAGTCTGACTGAAGGACTGTAATCCATCATCCATGAAATATATACATTACTGATAACCTCCACAAACATGTTTACTAAGTGTATTTCTTCTTTCCAAAGGGAGGAGAAGGAGAAACAGAAACAAGAATAAAGCTTATGCTGAAGAGAACATGGGCCCTCTGATTGACGAGTCCACACTCTCAGCCAAAGAGCTGCAAAGCCTTCGACAAGCAGAGATGCGGCTTAACAAAGATGAGATCTACAGCCTGAAGAAGGTACAGAATGTCTATGTGGTAGCCCAAAAATTCAGCCATGTGTATATCTGCTTTTGCTGCGATGATAAGGAATAATCGTTTAGTCAATGGACAAAAAGTATCAGCAAATATGTTATAATTCATTCAGTGTTTCAATCATAATTTGGGCAAAGACCCCAAAAAAGTGATTTCCAGTTTCTTCTATATGATAATTTGCTACTGTTCTTGATATTGCAGTGTAGTACATTTAATATTTTTTTAGTTAGACTGTTGGTCGGACAAAAAAGGACTTAAAGGACTTTGTGTTGGGCGTCTTTCCCTGTTTTGTGATGTTTTATAGACCAAACAAACAGGTAATAGAGGAGTTAATCTGCTGTTTATTCAATATTATGAAAATAAGTTGCAGCACAAATTTACCTCGATATATATATACATATTAATATTTTATACCTGGCTAGAAGTTATATATTTGTAATTAATTCATATAGAAATAATAATAATTCATGAAGAATGTGTCAATTGTTTATGCGGCACAGGTGAGCTAAGAATATCCATAAAAGTGTAATTATTTCAGCCTTTGTCTGATCTCTGTACCTTCTCCTTTTTTTCACCTAATGGTTCAGAGGTCCCACAGCAACCCCAGTGCACTTTACACCTGCTCTCTGTGTGATGTTCTGCTGGAGTCTGTGTCTGAGGCTTACCGACATATCCGAGACAAACGGCACAAGAAGAGGGCCAGGGTAAGAAATGTCGTTATCATGCAAATCACAGTGATGATTATTATATTAAACTTTTATAGAGAGTTGATGCTAATGTACTCTCATGATGGGACGAATCGTTGACTCTTCTAAGAAATGTTTTCGTGTTTATAGGAGAGGCAAGAGCAGGTGATGCTCACTGAGATTCAGCCTCCTGGTCCAAAGCTGATCAATGCAGTGAGTGCATCACTAGAGGATGTTGTCCGGGAACATGGGATGAATGACCAGGATGTTAAGATGAGACAATCCGTTGTGTTCATGATGCAAGACCTCCTTCTGTCCGTCCTGCCTGGTAAGTCACCTAGGGATGAAATCTTTGTTTGGTGGCAGAGACATGACCTGAAGCCTTCATGAGGGTTATTTTGCTTTACTTAAGTTCATTATTGTGTGATGCACATTCTAATATTCACAACTGTATTCCCTCTCTCATCTGTAGAGATCAGGCTCAGGCTATATGGATCCTCCTGCACCAAGTTTGGATTTAAGGATGCTGATGTCAATATTGACATTCAGTATCCACCTCACGTGAGTAGCCCAGTGTGAGTTCAACAGTGTGAGTTAGGGTATTAGAATAATTCATATTGCAGTTACATATTTATTAACACCGCTATGACTTCATGATTCTGATGTAGAAAATTGTATAGTTATGACAATATTTAAATTGCTATAATTTTGCCCCTTTTGTATATTTCTTTTTTTATGTTGTATATCTTTATTAAGACTTTAAAGTGGATTGTATTTGCAGATGCATCAGCCAGACGTCTTGTTGTTGGTCAAGGAGAGCCTCGCTGTGAGCCGTGAGTCACCTCTTTGCTTATTTAAGCGCAATATTTAATTTGATGCCAGACTGTTATGGAGATTTTAAATGGAACATGTCTTGTTGTGTCCTCAGCTATTTTCATTGATATGGAAGCTGATTTTCATGCCAGGGTGCCTGTGGTCATGTGCAAAGATAAAAAGAGGTTGGTGTCTCTGAGTGTTGTTCATAGGTTTGCGTGTCCACTTTTGTTATTCGGTTTTATCAGGACATTATGAAACTACAGGACGGAGTTTTCTTACATGCATAGAGAGAAAAACAATTGGCTGCATGTTTATTATGAGGGTTACATTACAAGATTCACATGAGCCGTAAACTGAAATGTTTTTCTCATCAGTGGCCTGACCTGCAGAGTGAGTGCTGGGAATGAAAACGCCTTCCAAACCACCACCTATCTTTCTGCACTGTCCAGTCGGGAGCCCCTTCTCCTCCCACTGGTTTTGGGCCTAAGACGCTGGGCGAAGGTAAGTCTCCAGTTGTGAGACTGACAGCCCACATTATACACATAACAGAAAGAAATGTGTCTCAGTAAGCCTCAAATTCTTTGGTAAAACATCACGTCTTGTCTTGTGCCGGCTTCTGGATTAGATCTGTGATATCGACCGTGCAGAGGAAGGTGGGCTGCCCCCGTACGTCTTCGCCCTCATGGTTATCTACTTCTTACAGCAGCGCAAAGAGTCCCTCTTGCCAACCTACTTGAAACAAGAGGTCTGATTTTATGTTCATGTTGAGCTTGAAATAGAGTAATCATTTCAGTATGTGTCCTTGGTAGTTGAAACTAATTATTACATTTTCCTTTTTAGATTAAGGTGTTTTCACTCAATAGGCTGTCAGACTTCAACCTCACACATACAGAGGATGGACACGTTCATTGGGCTTACACACCTCCCTCTAAAGAACCGCTAGCAGAGGGCTCCGGTATAAAAGGAAAGGTAATCATGACAACACTACTGTAGTTGATTTGTCAGAAGTGTGTGTTGCAATTGTATAGTTTATATGCTGTTTCTAGAAGCTTTTATCATTATTTAACTACTGTAAAGACTGGAACTTTATATAACCGTGGGTTTCATAACATCTTAATCTGATCTCACTAAAACTTAAAAGTGTGTAATATTTGTGTTTTCTTGCAGGTTCCCCTGGTGTTTCAGAGCCCTCGCCCGCCAGTGGAAGTTGGGCTTCTCTGGGTGGAAATGCTTCGCTTCTACTCACTGGAGTACGACCTGGCTGACAATGTGATCAGTGTGCGGACCAGTACCGTCCTCTCCCGAGAGCTGAAAGACTGGCCAAAGAAACGCATCGCTGTGGAAGGTCAGAATCTTTCTCCTTTCATAGTCTGACTTCCCAACCTTAGAAATTTTTACTTTTGTTGCTTTGATTATATAACATTAAAAAAAAAAACTATCTTGTGTTGACTATACAAATCTATTGATAACTCTTACAGGGTTTAAAGTAGTGTTATCTCTGTCTCTGTGTTTAGACCCGTTTGCTGTGAAGAGGAATGTGGCCCGCACAGTGAACAGCCAGCAAATGTACGAGTACATCATCCACTGCCTCAAAAACACATACAAGTACTTTGCACTGCCACTCAACACGCCACCTGCTAATCACAAGACAAAGGCCCAGCGTGGGGGGGCAAACACAGAGGCTTCAAATGCATCAGATCTTGTATCAGATTTCAGTGAGCTCAGCGTCCAGCCCCAACATGCAGATCAACCTAAGGCTGTAGAAAACGGCCCTGAAGACTCTGATTGCATTATTGAGGAAGAGGAGGAAGTTGAAGAGTTTAGTGACTCGGAGGAAGAACGGGAGAAGGAAAAAGTGGACCTGGGTAAAAGCAGTCTCTCTGAAGATGAGGAGGACGAGGATAACAATGTGGACTCGCATAACAGACATCACTTGGACAGCTTCACCACAGAAGATGAGGACATTTTTCCGGTGGACGAGATCTCAGGAGACGAGCTTCTGTCTGATGAGGAGGGTCCAGATTTGGACACACCGGGTTCAATGGATGACGAGGAAGTGGATTTGGGACCTGTGAGCGTCTCACCAGCAGAGGATGCAGTTAAGGATCCGAGCGTAGAAAATAAAACCCAACAACAGAAGAAGCAGTCCTATGTGTTCACCAAGCAAGCGTTCACCAGAGGAAAGGTAGGTTTAAATCTGCAATCAGTATTAAGACATTCCGCTTGTATGAAAATGAATACAACATTTCAAAGGTAAGGGCTTGTGCGCATCATTTAGGCTTAACTACTTTTGATCTCCCTTAGTCCCACATGGTTGTGTGTAGCTTGTGCAAGCGCGATGGACATCTGAAGAAAGACTGTCCCGAAGATTTCAAGAAAGTGGAGCTGGATCCTTTGCCCCCAATGACACCAGAGTTTCTCGGTGTCCTCAATAAAGTCTGTGAACAGTGCTTCAGTGAGTATTGTGTGTTTTCATAAATATTTAGAGATGACAAGATTATTATCTAATAGATTTTATTATTATACCAAATATTTTAGTTTGGGTGAGGTTCGACTGCTTCAAGTCGGATTGAGTTAAGAGTTTTATGCATATGAAATAAGTAAAACATGTTGATGATGTTTGCAAATGTTTCATAATCTTCATTACAGTTTTGATGAAATCATTTTTTTAAAGTGTATGACTTGAGGTTTTCTTCTTTTGTCTTTAGCTGACTTTGCTCCTGATGAGCTGGAAGTGGGTGTTAGAGAGCACATCCTTCAAGACCTGGAGATCTTTGTCAGACGGCAGTATGCAGGTGAAGTAAACCACCATCGCCACTGTTCAGCATCTCGGATTTTTCACAATTTAAACTAACATTGAACTGCATAACACAAGACTTTCATAATAACGACTCGACATGTTTTTTTGACTGACAGGAGCTCGGCTCAAACTGTTCGGATCATCAAAAAATGGCTTTGGCTTCAGACAGAGTGACCTAGACATCTGCATGGTGCTGGAGGGGCAGGAGACAATGGATGTAAGCTAACTGTTTAATTATGCATGAGTGTAGTTCATTGATGGATAGAAACAGAAGATATATATTTTTTAATTGTCATGAGATTTATTGCAATCTTTAAATCCATTTAAAAAGTAATGATTTTCATCGATTGCTTCCGAAGGACATTGACTGCATCAGCATAATCGAAAGCTTGGCGAGGATGCTAAGGAAACACCCAGGTTAGAAACACGCAAATGCTGATTTATTTTATTATGTTTAAAATGGTATTGGGTCATTAAAGTACTTTCTGCGTGGCATACTATTGTTTCTTTTGTGAGGTAATGTTAACAAGCCTTTTTAACAAAAGTAGAAATGCAGTGTCAATGCCCCCTTTAAACATGTTTCTGCATCCCATCACCAGGCCTGAAGAACATCCTGCCCATCACCACAGCAAAAGTGCCCATCGTGAAGTTCTACCATGTTCGCACCGGCCTGGAGGGAGACATCAGCCTCTACAACACTCTGGTGGGGCTCTTTCTCCCTTTCCATTGTTTTTTTCTGTATCATTTTGTTCTAAATTTGCTATTGAATAACTTCCCTGTTTATATAACGGCCTACCAACCTTTTTTAGGCCCTGCACAACACACACCTGTTGGCTTCCTATGCTGCCATCGACAGAAGAGTGAAGATCCTCTGTTATGTCATGAAGGTTTTCGCCAAAGTGAGTGTGCCCAAGACATGTTTGTATGTCTCCAGGGTCATATATTAGTATTATACGGTATATTGAATTACTACACTTTCCTTTGTCCCATTACAGATGTGTGACATTGGCGATGCTTCACGTGGCAGTCTCTCGTCCTACGCTTACACCCTCATGGTGCTGTTCTTTCTCCAGCAGAGAAACCCACCAGTTATCCCGGTGCTGCAAGAGGTATAAGTGACATGTTTTTAAAAAATAGGTTAAAATGTACATTTCATCATTACCCTATACCAGGCTTTTAGCTAGGATTTTTTTACAGGGTGTCCAATTTGTTTTCAATGGCCTAGCAACGCGCGAGCGCCACAGGCGCGAGTATTGTAGGGGGGCCCGTGGGCATCCCCCCCCCCCCCCCGAATTTTTTTGAAATTCATAACTCTTTGAAACACTAATTCCTGCATTTTGAGGTGCAAATTTTGTGGCCTACAGCCACGTTTTTGTCTTTGTTACAACATTATTTTTGTGCTGAGGCTGGGAGGAGATATGTGTGTGTGTCGGGGGGTGGGGAAGACCAGATCATTTTTTGGTAATATTATAATTACACTGATTGATATACAATATATAAGTTAATACAAAGAACAGTGAATGTAACTGAAACTAAAAGGTACAACTTAATTGTCACATACATCTTGTATGTCTACTTATTCAATTTTGTTAATCTATATCATATATTTATGCAAGACACTTAGCATACAGCTGTATTAGCTATGTGTTTGTGATGGTTTTCTGACCTTTCACACCTTTGAACAATCACAAGAAAAAGATTCTTACATGACTACTCTGCTGGAAGAAGCTGGATTTCGTTGTCTGTGTTCTTCCTCTTTTCCTCATCTTTCACCGTAACTTGAAGAAAGAATTTTCATTTAGCCTTATTTTTCATTTAGCCTTTATATCAAATCAAATATTATAAAGGACATTATCAACTGTAAATATGTCAATAGTGGGAATTAAGTACACTGTTCTCCACAAACAACATCCATTTATCGATCTTTTAAAAGTAAAGGCTCCCTATTATTCAAAGGAACCATACAAATGTTGATCTCCTCATGCGCCCTCCTCCCCACTACAGTTCTCACCGGTCGCATCGTCCTGACGTTTTTGTTGTTGTTTTTCCTCCGGTTCATCAACAGTTATTGCCACCAAAGAAGCCAGAAAAATTCCGAAATACTCCTATAGTTATCAGGCTTTCTGTCATGTTTGTAAAGATTGTTACAAGTTTCAAGCTTACCTGCACTTTCTTCCTGCGAAAAAGGTTAAAGAGATATCAGATATTCCACCAATACAGCGCCCGTCCACATCGCGTCACGGAAAATCGACCAATGCAATGCGAGTCACTCGCGAGATGTGAGCTTGGCGAGATTTCGGCTTGAATCGGCGAATTTTGATCACATTCAGCGAAGTTACCGGGGAAAACCGCGGAGGAAAAAATTAGGGCGTCTTTAGGGCGTCTTGCCTAAAAGTAGGGCGTCCAATTTCTTATTATTTTTAGTACAGGGCGTCCAGAGGACACCCAGACGCCCACCTACATAAAAGCCTGCCCTATACCACAAACTATATACTTGTAGGTAAATCATGCAGAGACAAACTCAGACCAATGTGTAGGCATCTAAACTACCTAAAAACTTAGACTTGCATACAAATTTGAAATGATTTGATGCTTTGCATCCCAAACATCACCAGATTACAGACCTTTTTTTCAGGCTAAACTGAATAATTTCCTACATTATTCCCAATTCACTGCACATTTTTTGTTTCTCATTTGTTGTTGCAGATTTACGATGGAAAGAAGAAGCCAGAGGTGCTGGTTGATGGCTGGAACGTGTACTTCTTTGATGATTTGAAAACACTTGTGAGTGTTTTGGATATACATATTGTGTCAAAGGGCCTCTGTTAACATTTATGTGAATATGCATATCGCAGCGTGCCCTAAACATAGACCCATCCTGTCCTTTGCCACCTGCAGCCCGGTCGCTGGCCACAGTGTTGGAAGAACACAGAGACGGTGGGGGAGCTGTGGCTCGGCCTGCTCCGCTTCTATACCGAGGACTTCGACTTCAGAGAGCAAGTTATCTGTATCCGTCTGCACAACTGCCTCACCACCTTCAACAAGCAGTGGACGTCCAAATACATCGTCATTGAAGGTCAGCTCAGGGTCCAGACTAACTACAATTAAATGATATTACAAAACACAGAATCATATGGGTATGATTCCACTGGGTAGATGCAAGGGAGTTGTTGTCCTGGTTTAAACACCACCAAGTATAAATGACAGTTTTGTCACATTGTGCTGTCCATCAAATTAATTAAATCCACATCACTATTACCTTTTAGTATTATAGAGATTGTTTTCTGGATAGAAATGATCAAGAGGCTGCTTTGAAATAACTCCTGTTGTTTATTTGTTTTGCTTTCTCTTCTCCAGATCCGTTTGACCTGAATCATAATCTGGGTGCTGGCCTGTCCAGGAAAAGTATGCTTATTTCTGTCTGTCTGTATCTACTGACTTTGTCTCTGGTTGCATTTCTTCTATAAAGATTTTTGTCGCCAAAACAGTGACTAACTTCATCATGAAGGCCTTCATCAACGGCAGAACAGTGTTTGGAACATCAGTCAAAGCTTTTCCTCCCGTGTACCCCAGCAAGATGGTTAGTGTTGGCTGTCTGAGCACTACATTTGCACGTTTTGGTGTCATTATCCCAGCATTAAATATGTGATTTGTCTTTATCTGTCCCAGGAGTATTTCTTTGATCCTGAAGTTCTCACTGAGGGAGAAGTGGCTCCCAATGACCGCTGCTGTCGCATCTGTGGCAAGATCGGCCACTTCATGAAAGACTGTCCCTTGCGCAAAAAGTAGGTGTAATAACCTGTCTGAATTCTCTCCCCCCCCCCCCCATTTCTAAATCTTTTTTCGGCACTATCTATCATGCTACTTGTTTTTATAATATTTTGGAACGTTTTTCAGGTCCAGGCACAGAAGGGAATCTGAGAAAAGGCCAGATCACCTGCGAGACACAGCTGAGGATGGCAAGGATCAGGGCAGACACAGGGGTGAGCACTGGAGGAAAAGGGATGCACAGGACATGCGCTGCTGCTTCCTGTGTGGATCAAGTTCCCACATCAAGAAGGACTGTCAGCTGTACCGAAGCCCTGCAGGTACTTTTTTTTTTTACTATGGAATTAAAGCCTTTCAAAAGATATTTGTTATAACGCCATACTAGCACTTATTAGTTAATGTCCTTTAGTTTATATCGCATTAAGAAATATAAAAGCACAAGCGGTGGTTATGCATTGATGTTGTTCATAAAGATTAAAAGGGCACAACTGACATTTCTTCTTTTCATTCGGTAGGAAATGCCAGGATGGATGGCTTTTCTTCCACCTCTTCGGCCCACTTGAGGAATCTGAGAGAAAAGGAGAGACCGGTACGATATCAGTTTGTGACAAACAATGATTAATATTCTTTAAAAATGTTTCTTCTAACAGACAGCTTATGTCCCACTACTACACCTGAGCCTCTGTTTATCTGACCTTTTCCAGGGTCCACCCATACAAGAAGAGAAAAAGAAGAGAAAGCCACAGAATGTGATATTAACTCCACAAGCAGGTATGTACATTTACAAAAAAATGCTTCAATTTTTAGATCCTAAATCAATCTTTCATTCTGATGGTAATTAATTGTGAAGGTATAGGCTGCCGAATTATGTATTGTTTATTTCAAATGAATTCCTGGAATGTATGAAGTACTCCTCCTTCATTATGACACATTAGGGGGCAGCTTTCCCTTCAGCACAAATTGTCACACCACGTTTGCTTTATTTTTATTGAGACAAAGTGCTCTGTACTTTGTGCAGGTATTGGTCTCAGTAAAAACTGTTGATAGTGTTTTTTTATTTTTATTATGGGTCCACTCTCTTAGGGCTGTTGAGAAGAGAGAATGAAAGCAAGAAATGTTTGAAGCAGGTTCAGGTCCACCCATCTTTCTCTCAACTCCAGTTGCTGGTTTATGGACTAAAGATTAGCATGTTGTTCCTGTTATGTTCGGTTGCTTTCTATATAGGCAACGTATTCTTTATGCTGTCTAACTTGCTACCTGAAAGGGTTTTGTGCAAATAAGCAGCAAATAAAGCAAATCCAACATTCAGTTTTTTAGGGGAAGGCATTGTGTACGGTTTTGTAATTCAGCCTGATGAGATGGATCGTTTTTTACAATGCATGCTATGGTGCAGGTTGAAAATATGTTTTGCAATCAATTTTGATGATTGCTTTCTGGTTTGTTTCAGGTAGTTTAGCTTGCCGAAATGTGGGTCGCTCTGGTCACAGGAAGAGTCCGGTGGAATGAGCAGCAGCTGTGGCTACACAAGCCACAAGATGATACTCTTGTCCAGGCAGAAAGCAACCCAAAGTCAGAAACCATTGACTCTCAATGGGACAGTTGGGCCATTGGGAGCCTGTTAAAAGCCAAAGCCAGGACGCCTCGACTTGAAGCCAAATAGGGCCTTTTTATGTGTGTCCCCCCCCCCCATCCCCCTCCCCAAAGCTGTCATCCCTGGAGGAGCTTTTTAAAGCTTTCATTTTAACAAGAGAAACCATTATGCATGCACCTCATGTCTGTTTACCTACACTGCCAGTCAAGTTTTTTTTATACTTATTACATTTCAAACAATTTCATTGGAGATTTAGTGGAGAATATCTTAAATTATATAATGCAAGTTATTTGTGTTGCGTTCATGTATAATAGTTAATTTCGCAACATCAAGTCCATATTTGGTCGACTACAATTTGTTTGTGTTATACTTGATGCTAATCTTTTTTTGTCAGTGTTGGCAACTGTCCTCACAGTGAAGTAAGAACAAGTGTCCGTAAGCACTACTACAACTACAAGACAAAGGGTCATGGTAAAGTGTGTTGACTGCTACCTTAAAGCGACTTTAGCTCTGTTTAGCTCACCTCAAATGTCTGAGATTCATCCAAAAAAATTGCAGCATAGGTAATGTAGTAAAAAGGTTCATTGGCAGTGTACGTAGTGGCAAGGATCTGTTTTATTTTTTATCAAATTTCTTTTAAAATCCTGTTTATTTGTCCTGCACTGACGTCCATCAGTCCTTCTCTTCTTAAGCCTAGCAACTCTCCCGAAAGTTTTTATGTTGGAGAAACCACCCTGTACATATTTTTTTTCAGGATCATAGTTTTATTTTTTTGGTGACTGCTGATCCTCCCCTATCACATACATACATGCCCCTCAGCTGCCTATGTTAACAGAAGGACAGTGAAACTGTGCTGTCCTCTGCTTATCCTGACCTGTATATGTCACCACAAAGGCTAGGAAGCGTAACATTAGTGCAAGAACTTGAAGTTGAGAGAACATGACAAAAAGTGTCATGCTTACACAATGCTAGAGGTAATCTCAGTTAAGTGAAGACATAAATGTATTTATTTACCACAAAGGCTTCATTTTGTTGTAATGGTGCCACATATTGGTAGCTGCACTGTATGAGGGTACATGTCCTTAAGTTATGTTGCTGCTAGTTTAATGTCTCAAAGACCTGCTTATCATTCAATTTCATCTGGCTTTATTGTTGTCCTATAATGGCTACATTTTATTAGAAGAAATGTGTTGTTGATGGTATTGTAATCAAACATTCTCATTTTAAAGTAGCTTCGTTTTTATGCCAGCTTATTTGATATCTTTTGTTGGGACTCAATGAGAGGTTTAGTTTGTTTTTAAGTAACCCCAATCCTGCCAGGAAAAGTTGGCTTGCAATTCAGTTTGTGTCTCAAAGAACTCATTAAATTCAACATCCAAACCCAGTGTGAATTTCTTTTTGAAAACAATTGTTTTGGTTTGGCTCAAAACTATGATCAGATATCAAACTGTCCATGCATTTGGGAAACACCGCCTCTAATAAAACTGGCAACACTGATATGGAAGCATGATAACTATTTATTTTTCCTTCCGTCTTTGCATATATTTCCGCCATTTCAGCAGCTAATAAACCCAACAACTGTATTAGTAATATAATATTTTACAATAAACTGGACGGGTTATGTGTAATTATTTGATTATTCAGATGTATTATATATTTTCTCAGGGGTCCATGCTAGTCACTGTCCTGATTCATTTTATGTTTACAAGACTTGTTTGTCACAAATAGCGCAATGGGGTGTCAGTTATGTATCGACCTTGGAAACGGTGGGTAAGCAAACACAGCGTGTTTAAAGTTGGAGTTGGAATGTTTTATAAAGTACTTCATTATACAAGAATAAACGCAACGATTCCCTCAGATGACCAGATACGCATTAAATAATAAGCTACTTTTGTAGGTTACACAACGAATAGATGTTAATCAGTGAGCCCATTGGCTGACATATCTGTCTTTCAGAGTTTTAGCCAATCGTTGAACGGACTCTTTATTTGGGGCGGTTGGCTATTTTCTTACGCGCCTGCGCAATTCAATGTTGTGATTTTACTGAAGCAACATGTCTGCCTCCATGGTGCGAGCGACCGTGCGAGCGGTCAGCAAAAGAAAGATTCTGCCTACAAGAGCTGCTCTGACACTGGTAAGTCATTAGATATGGCAATAAACGAATATGAAACACCTTTCTTCCGATTCAATACATGTTAATACACAAAGTGCGCCGTTGACATCCTGAGCCCGTGAACGTTACGTGATCCAACATTAGGTAAGCAAGCTAACCTTCTGTCACTTGAACGCTACACGCAGTTAAGTACTTTTACTGAGCTTTCCTGCAACAAAACACGTCAGATTGTTGATGATCCTATATCTGTGTTAGCTGATGGGCGGTTATACAATTACACGGTCCTAAGAATATAACTGGCCTTGGTTGAACTAGATGCTAACCTTTGCTAAGCTAAGCTGTTTGGCAATGTGCTTTTGACACCTTTGTTTAGCTACAGTTAACCGTATATAACTATTCTGACATTAATAGAAATATATTAAGAATATGTGGCTTCCCAGTGGTAAAAATGTTATGGGTGTGTGCAGATTTGAAGGATGACTAATTTAAGTAAAGTTCAGAGTAGATGAGTGTAGTGAATGCTATGGGGCACAAGGGCTTCCTCAATATTCGGATGAGTATGATTCAATCCTATGGTAAACTCAGGCTGGTCTCTCTAAACAAGTACTTCTTAATGACCGAGAACCAGAAAACTCTCAATAAATTCTTTCTTTGAAGGTGTTCTACTTGTTGTTCTGTAACTGCTGCTGTTTATCTTGGCCAGTCCTCTTGAAAATCTCAAGGAGACCTTCCTGCTTAAATAAAGGTTAAATAAAAGAAACAGCTCAATCACAGCTTAATTCAACAGCAGTTGTCCATTATGCAATCTTATGGTGGTTCAACACCTTAATATAAAGTGTTTCTGTTACCCATCTTTATCTGTGGTGTCTTCATTTTTATTATATTGATAAATTTGTTGCATGTTGCCCTCGTAAAACCCACATTTACTGTCACTCTTGACTGTTGTGTGCGGACTACTAAAGGAGTTCATCGATAGTTAGTGGCAGATCACTCAATGTTTTCTTTTAATGTAAACGAATAGACTCGGGGTAGCATGTTGTCAGTGCACAGTGACGGTTTGTTATAAAGGGCGGGATGAAACTGCTCTGATGTTGAATATCATGGTGCTAGTGCAAGATAATTTGTGCACTGGTGGTCCGAGCTGATACAAGTAGAGTGCTGAGGAAACTGTCCAAAAGCGCTGGGGCGTTAGCAGAACGTGTTATCAAAGGGTCCTGTTATAGTTATTATCAGGGACTAAAGACAATCTTACTCATAACTCATGATAATAGTTAATATTATATCTCTTTTATAAATAAATGTATTTCAAATTAAGTGTGAAATACTTCCTCAATGACCTACAAGATACAAGAGACACTTTGGTCATTATACTACTGGCTGTCACACATTTGAGATGTACTGTACATTTGGCATCCGCAGCTTCACTCAGATGGATACTCTGGCTTTATGGGATTAATAAGCCCCGTTTGGGTAATGTCGATCCCTTTTCCTGCTCCTACATTGACTCACAGGGATGCAGGTTATATTGTTATAGTGTTGGTACTTGATCATTTTAGACAAGTCTTAGCCTGGGTAACACAATATTATCACAGTGGGGAGCAACACTTTTCAAAACAGTCATAGAAAGAAACTTAAATCTGCACCATAGTCTGTTTGAAAAAGCACATTGAGCAAAATTTGACAAATGAAAAACAGTTACTGTTTTTATACCCAAAATGAACTGCTTCCATCTGAATTAAATATTGTATTAACCTTTTAATTGTTTCCTGTTTCCTTTAGACTCCAGCAGCTGTGAACAGGATCAGTCTTTTGTTGAAGAACAAGCCTGAATATGTAAGTAACTGATACAACCCTGAAACATAGACAAACAGTGCTGCTCTACATCTGATGAAATAGCCACAGGGTGCTGTGTGGTTTTAGTATTAGTATTAGGCAACATCTTTCTTGAAGTAGGATTTTAAAGATGCTTTAAGGGGACATTTTATTGGTGTCCAGTGGCAGGAGATGATCAAAACATCAGTAAACATCTGTTATTATACACTGATATATATATTTTTTTGTTGTGTCCAATCTTGGCCAGTGGTCAGACAATGTCTCATGTGGCACTGTAAGTAGTGATTTATAATGGATACCTGACACTGAATGGTGATGTCATTCTGTTTGTCTCTTCATAGATCGGTTTGAAAGTCGGAGTCAGAACACGTGGCTGTAATGGACTGACTTACACACTGGACTACACCAAGGATAAAGACAAATCTGATGAGGAAGTACTACAAGATGGTGAGTATTATTTGACACATTCAATCAGGCTGCCTTACGATGCAACCTGTTTTTTCACTGATCATGCTGGTGAATAACAAATGTGTATGAACTTTCGCAGAGGAGAATTAGTTAAAGGAGTAAAGGAAATGTTTCACAGCCAAATCAAATAAATATTAGAGAGACAATAACCCGTTCAACTTCCAACACTTGCTCTAAGTGGCTTATAATGCATATATATAAAGCTACCAATGCAAGATCTTTTTCTGAATCAAATCAAATGTTTAAATTAATGTACAATAATTTATTTGGAATCAAAAGGGGATTGAGAATTTGGGAATTTTACTAGAATTGTTTTTTATTTATCTTTTAGTTTAATCAATTGACAGCCCTATATTTTACACATCTTACACACAGGTTTTATTTAAATGTGTGTTTTTGGAATGTTAAGGGATGTTTTACTGTATGCAACGTGTCAAACATACTAAACTGTGATATTATGTAACAATCTGTTTCCTTTTATCTTGTCTTAAATATTTGTCC
Source organism: Eleginops maclovinus (assembly GCF_036324505.1). Classification (NCBI taxonomy): domain Eukaryota; kingdom Metazoa; phylum Chordata; class Actinopteri; order Perciformes; family Eleginopidae; genus Eleginops; species Eleginops maclovinus. The sequence continues at coordinate 11,524,059 of NC_086360.1, read as the reverse complement.
TTTTTGCAAATTGAGCTGCTGTGATACAAACATTTCAGATTCGACCTGACAATAAAGTACTATCGTATTGTTTGTATTTAGGTCAGAAGTAGGGAGTGGTGACGACTGTACTGTGCTTCTCTTGCAGGTGTGAGGGTGTTCATAGAGAAGAAGGCACAGTTGACCCTTCTGGGTACTGAGATGGACTATGTGGAGTCCAAGCTGTCCAGTGAATTTGTCTTCAACAATCCAAACATAAAGGGCACATGTGGCTGTGGAGAGAGCTTCAACATGTGAGCCTGGTGGAGCCTCTGTACCCCCCCTGCTCCTTCACCCTGTCCTGCCCATAAAGACTGAGAGACTGAATGTTGGTGAGGAAGTGAGACATGAGGACATCTGAGATGTGGATGTGCCTGTGCTCCTCTTACACTGCTCTGACTGCAGAGAACTCACACACACTTGAGGAGGCCAACTATGCATAGCAATGCTTAGAGGAGGTTTTCAATACGATCTGTGTAGACAAACATTTCTTGACTTGTTGATTTTAGGTTCATTTAAAGCTGTAATACAGTGTTTTATCACCCAGTGGCAAGTTATCAGCAGTATGGAAAAGCTTTTATTAGTTTGTAAAGTGTATATTTATCTCTCTGTGTAAATATAAATAATGCATCTCCCTTGAACCACGCACACAAGCAAAAAATAACGCACAAAAAACATTTTCCCTCATTTAAGAGTAGATGAGGTTTATGTTGGATTCTCTTTTGTTTCAGCAAAGCCAGGACCTTGTGTTTGTACTGTGCAATATGTCTCTGTACATATGTGATAATAAATAGCTAAATCCAGTCATGTGAATTTGTGAGGCCACTGTTTCAAATTACAGAATCAGATTTTGTTCTTCCCATCTTTTTATTGTTGTAATCCGCTAACTTAAAACAACATTTGAGATCATTATAGGAGATTCTACTCTCTATTATTTAGAACGGGAGCTGTGACAAATACAGAATCACATTTCTTAAAAAAAAATCTTGTAGCTTATTTATTATATCACAAACACATTTGTTTTTATTCCTTATTTAGATGAACTCTTAATTGAGAGCTTATCTTCGTTGATGTGAAATTACACAAGTAAAACAACTCCTTATTTTATTTAGTAGTAATAAACTTAAAACGTTTATTCCGGTAAAACAGTAGATACCGTACCTGTGACGGTTATGTGGTTTTTGTTCCATGTTTATTGGGGGGAGATAAAAGTTGTTAAAGAATCATTTTTGCTGCTTTTCGGGTTATTTGGTTCAAAGATATTTAGGTTCTTTCCAATAAAAAACTCTGATATAAAGTGCAAAAAATATTCTGAAACATTTAATTATTCTTTTATTCATTTTAACTTGTAGGTAACGTTCAAATTCATAGTATTTCCATGCCACAATTAACTCTCGAATCTACTTGAATTTACTTTTTTAAATTATGGCATTTATTTTTGCAAATCAAATCAAATTGAGTGTTATTTATTTAAAAGAGAGATTGTTGGATGGAGACAGAGCGAGTATGACTTTTGGGTTTCTGCCAGAAAAACTTCTTCATTGGAGAAATAAGGCCAGTTGTCATGGAGATGGCTCAGTTGTCATGGTGAGAGCACAAGTGTTGGAACCAAATGGAAATGTCAACGGAAGAGTAACTCAGAAGGACAAGCAGGTATCATCATTTTAATAACCCATGTTTTAGGGTGCTCATATTACTGAAGTAACCTGTGGGTGCTTTGTTTGGTGTTTAAGGTCCTTAGGGGTCATGGACAATCAAAAAAAGAATGGAGATCTGCTGGACAGCAGAGAGCCTAATGAGCTAAAGGTAGTTAACAAATGAACATACAGTATTATTTAAAATGTTTTGAACAATCTGGCCACTTTTTCAAGTTAGACTCTTAAATGTATTTTGGTTCAATGCTGTGTGAAGAAAGTGATCACCAAATAGAATACAGAAGGATGTGCAGTTGATTTTTTTTGTGGTAAGGAAACATACTGTATCTACTAGTATACTTCAATGTTGGCTTACGTTATCTAGAAAATAACATAATTTAATAAAGTAATTAAAATGGCAATATACTGTATATATATTTATAAACTTTGTTCACTGTTGGTTTGCTTTTTTCCACTTCAGGACTGCTGAACAGGCCGTTAATGAAACTTTGACATGTGTTTAGACAACCATGTTAGTTACCTATTTACAGCTACATCTGAGTATTATTAGCATTCATGTAAAGTTAAAAGATCTGATGCTTGGCAGTCCAGTTATCCCTTTACATATAGCTCTATAATTGGTATCAACCAACTCCTAAGGAGCAGGTACCAAGCTCTATCCAGCTGCTAAAAGCTCCAGCATGTTAACTAAATTTGTATTAGTGCTAAGGAGGTATATTAAGCAGTTTAAAGAACATTCTATTTACAAACTAAACCAGCTGCTTGCAGAAACTAAATGATTGCTTGCAGAAATTGTTTTCATAAAAGGTCAGAGTGAACCAAAAGAGTAAACCTGCAGCCGGAAAAGCAAAACAATGACTCAAAAATGTTCAAATTCTTGATAGGCAGACTGGAACTGAACACTCGGTTAATAGTGCTCTGTTGGCTTGTCACTACAAGGGACGCCTTTTACATTACATAATAGGATTTGGGCTATGAAGTCTAATATGTCAACAAAGACAACAAGAACAGATGGTTAGAATAAAACATATACCAAAGCTCTTAATTTCATGTATGAATCACAGAAGCAAAGTCACTGAAGGTCGATTTGCTTTGGAAGAATTTTGTTAAATATTTAATCTCTGTGTCAGATTTCTGTTAAACTCCCCTCTGCTACCTGTGTCTGCTATTCTCCCAGATTTCAGACTTATTAACGGCTTTGGCTCAGAGGAAATCTCCATCTTTTGACCCCCGAAACATCAGCACCACCCTCTCCACCCTAACGAACACAGGGGCAGGCACATCTCAAACCAATGGAACCTTTAGATCCAGAGCCACCCTCCCTGAAAACATCAAGCAGCTGTCAAGGCGACAGTATAGGAGGCGGGATTTCCTGAAAGAGAGTTTAGCAGTCCCTGTTCCTGCGCCCATCAGCACTGCAGTGTCCTCTTCTCAGGAGGGTCATCGGCAGCCCAGTTCACCATCCATGAAATGTGTCTTTCCTGCTCACCTGGAAGAAAAGATGCTGCCCTCTGACTCTGTCGGATCTATTGGAGAGCGGCTTGAAGAGCAAGAGATGCACCTACACATTCCCGGTGTGCAGGCTTGGACCAAACGGCAGTCTTGTGACAGAAGGACACTGCCTGAACAGAATCTCCAATCCGGTCAATAATAGTCTTAACATTCATACATACATATATTGTATATAAGCATGTAGACAGACCATTTTCCTGTGATTGCATAATATTAATAATTCCATGATAATGGCAAACAGTCTACTACAATATGGAGCAAATTAAATTCAAACAATTACCGTGTGTTGATGCATAGACCATTGAGTAGATCATTTGTAGATCCTTCACTAACTATTGCCATGTTGATCCTGATCCAGGGCCGACCAGTGCATGGTTCTTTGAGGACCTGACAGACCTCCAGAGGAAGCTGTTTTTAGGTGCCTCAAAGAAATCTGGAGTCCCGAGGAACTTTGCGGCAGCTGGGAAAAAAGCTTGCAATGACTAATCAAAACCAATATCTTTACTGCTTAGTTGGGCAACAGAATTGATAAAATCAAACTGGAACAGGAAGAGATGTTTTCTTTTTTACATAGCACTATAGTATTCTCTATAGTACATGTTTTAGATGTTTGAAAGCCAGAACAATACATCAAAAAACTACTTCCAAAACAACAACAATCAACACTGAATTTAACCATTTTTATCTCCACTTACGTCGCGCTGTGCAATTGGCACTTGCTACTCTGCAGCAGATGTTCTGAAGGATTTAATGACATCTATAAAAACGTATTGTTGTTGTGGCGGTCACCACAACCCCCAGCTGATTGATTCATTTCCATATTGCTTTGCAGGTAAGTGCCTGCTTTTTATGATTTCCCTATTTTAATAGTGAAAGCACTTTGATTCAGTATTGATGAAATTAAATGTAAAGGTATGGGTGCCTCTGGCTGAGTCTCGAGTCGATTGACATATGCTCATTTCAAAGAGGAAGTGGAAGGCAAAGGAATCATTTCATTGTGTAAGGAAACTCTTCCAAACATCACACAGTCTTTGGACTCAGGAAATAATTATTCAGACAGTTTTTGATTGTGAGAGAGTTAAGGAGAAACTGGGGCTGGGTCACTATTTGTGCTACTCTTCAGCTGCAGCGTGACACATTGCAAGTTCTCGATGTTAAGATGATTCCAATCTAGCTGCAGTCATTTTACAGGGCACCGCGTCCTGGGCAATTACAGTTAATTAAGGAGATTAGGTTTAAAAGCTACCTCAGTCGTTCTTTTGCTCTCACATAAACACTCACAAAGCCCCCCCACCCCCCCCACCCCGCATCTCCCCATATATGGTGGGGGGTAACAGGGCTTTCATCCCAGACCTGCTCTACAGAAAAGCAGCACATCACTGACCAACACGGGACAAAAGCTTTGTATAGTGGAGAAAGGAACACTGTGGAAGCAACCGGCACAATACAGGTAAGAGAAGCATATTACACATGGAAAAGCTTAACATTTCTCAATATTTCATTAGCTTATAATATATTTAAGATACACATTTGGAAAATATGTATATTGAACAGATCTTATTGCTTAGTTTGTAAAATGTATTTATAATTTGATGTCATCATTTTTTTGGTATATTTGCATGGTGTTCAGGAAACAGACACTGCAGTAACATTAGATTATAATAATAACATTAGCCCAGATTTGACCAAATTCAAATATTGCCTGCACCACAGATCTTCACCTGGCTCTGGTTTGTGAAGATGACATTGGGTCCAGACTGTGAGTCTGTGTGCAACGAGTCTGAAGCTCTGGAGGGTCAGGGACCCCCGGTGCTGGTGGATGCTTGGCTGGTCCCCACTTTCTTCAGCCTCATCATGCTGGTCGGCTTGGTCGGAAACTCGCTGGTCATCCATGTGGTCACCAAGCACCAGCAGATGAAGACCGTCACCAACTTTTACATAGGTAACATTTCTGAGGTGCATAGCAGCTCTTTTCAGTGTCTAGTCAAAGAAATGGGAGAGGGATGCCCAGCACGATAGATAAATGTGTACAAAAAGGAGATATAAACCAAACCAAAGATAACTAAAGGGATGAGGGGACTCTATCTGCACGGCAGTAATGTAATAGACAAAATGTAAGGTGACTTAAACAAACAGATGTTTTATTCACATTCAGTTTTACACACCAACACAGTGAATGTTTAAGTTGGAACAAACATGTTGAGTGCATTTCCTTCCTCATAAGATTTGCAATGCTGATCTTTTAGGTATTTGCAATTTAAAATGAATTTCATCCATTTATACAATCGTATAATGCTCCATTCATCCATGGCTGTGACCTACTCACGGAGGAGCATTCCACATTCTTATTAAAAGGTCAAAAACTCCACAGGGAACCTTAAAGCTCTCAGTGAGTTCAGTTTAGTCAATTTATAGAATTTATTGTGAAAGTGTACTTAGGCTTTATACCTTTATCAACACAAGCAGCAAACGTCTGGACACAGGTGAGTTGGGAATTTTGAAAGACTGCATTTCTACTTGACATGGCTTGAATTATATTTCTCTGTTCAGGCAATTCTTCTTCTCTTCCAGTAAACCTGGCCACAAGCGATATTTTGTTTCTGGTGTGCTGCGTCCCCTTCACTGCCACGCTGTACCCACTGCCTAGCTGGATCTTTGGAGAGTTTATGTGCCGACTGGTAAACTACCTTCAGCAAGTGAGACATATGCACAAATAAACACATAAACTGAAACAGGTTTGGTACCACTGGAGACCATTACTTGTATTATCATGGCATAACAAATAATTATATCCCATTCTATTATGTGCTAAATAACCAATTTAGATGCAAAGCTACCTAAATTATGCAACTCAACTTAGGAAAGAGTGTTTGTGTCAACCATGAACAAACCTTCCTTGTGATCTTTATGTTTCAGGTGACTGCTCAGGCCACATGTATCACACTTTCCGCCATGAGTGTGGACCGCTGCTACGTGACCGTCTACCCTTTGCAGTCTCTGCAACACCGCACGCCACGCATGGCCCTGGCCATCTCTGTGTCTATCTGGATAGGTATCACTCAAACAAACAACCTTATACACGATGACAATGGGAAAGTCTGAACAGCTTACTGCGTACTCTGTTTACCTTCTAATCACTCGCCCTATATTATTTATTCACTGTATTAAACTCACCGTCCTGTCCTCTGTCCTCCCCAGGCTCATTGCTCCTGTCAATCCCTGTCGCTGTGTACCAGCGTCTGGAGGCCGGATACTGGTTTGGTCCTCAGACCTACTGCAGTGAGGTCTTCCCCTCGGCTGGCCTCCAGAGAGCTTTTATCATCTACAGCTTCCTGGCCGTCTACCTGCTGCCCTTGCTCACCATCACCGCCTGTTATGCCTTCATGCTAAAGCGCATGGGGCAAGCCAGCGTGAATCCCATCGACAGCAGCTACCAAGTAAGAGAAAGATATAAGAGTTACTTTCTTATTAATCCACAGAAAACAGACTGTGAAACAAATAATTACAAAGCCTCTCTAACTCTAGCTTCAGGCTCATGCAGCGCGAGCAGCAGCAGTACGGGCGCGCATCTCCCGGATGGTGGTGGTGATGGTAGCTCTCTTCCTCATCTGCTGGGGCCCAATCCAGGTCTGCATCCTCTTGCAAGCTTTTGGACTCCGCAGTTATCTTCTATACAAGGTTAAGTATTTTTGAATAACTCTTTTTAGACTTATTATTCAGATATGCACTGATAATCCAAAATGTTGTAGTAGTTTTTAACCCATACACGCTCCAGTGTAACCTGGATCTGAAAATAGGAGTGCATATATGAGAAGAAATGTAAATGCTTATATCAGGAGATGCTCATCTTTGTCCATATGGAGTGCAACAACTTAAACTTAATTGTTGGCCACAGGGCAAAAGCAAATGCTGTATTTAAGCATATCGCTAAGATGTAAAACTGTACTAGGATCCAAAGTTCCTTTGATTGAAATGTATTTTTTGTCCCTGTTCCACTGTCTCTGCGACATTTATTTCTTACCTCTCTCACCTCAAACTGTCTTGTGCAAAGTGTCAGTCTATGTGCCATGCTCACATTTTGATAATGGACTATTAGGTGCACTTCTGGCTTGCTGGCCCGACTTTGGGCAGCCCTGAACTAGAATGTTTCAATGTTTATCTCAGTCTGTCTCAATTCTGCATCCACAGCTGAAGATTTGGGGTCACTGCATGTCTTACTCCAACTCATCCGTAAACCCGCTTGTTTACGCCTTCATGGGCAACAACTTCAGAAAGGCCTTCAAGCACGCCTTCCCCGCCATATTTCTGTGGCGCACAAGAGGGAGATTAAGGGTGGGAATCATGGACACAGAGGACGGGGGAGACATGGATCGCCAGGCACCGAAAGGAGGAGCAGAGCTGAACTTTCTTTCATCTGTGTCCTAAAGGCCACACTGTGCCTTCATTGTTTATTTATAGCTTGTTCTGGAGATGAAAGCACCCTGGATGTTCACACTGGTCATCCTGACTCAATGTGGGCTTAATATAGAAAATACTACCAACACAAGTAAATGACAGGTTTCAACCAACACATCCAAACATAATCACTGCCATGTGATCTCTTCGTAGGAACAGACCAAACAGGAGCCTCTTGTGACTTTCACAAGCTGCTGAGACACGTCACATGTTTCCAGTTTAGCTGTAGTGATTACATTTATTTTACTGAAATATATTTGTGCTCTAAGCTGTATCGTCTTTACATTATTTCATGGAGCTGACTCTGTCCCTTATGAACAGCAGCCTTGTTGAATATAATTATTTCGTATTGTAAAAAGAATCTGGGAGAAACACTATGCTTTGTCTGCTCAAGTTATGTTTGGTCTTTTTTGTTTCTTTAACATAGTTTCACTGTACTATACGAGGTAAATTAGGTAGTAGGTATATCTTTTTGGACCATCAGTTGAGCTTTATCTTTCTACATGTAAGTCTGCATACTTATGCTTTTAATGTCTGCAATAGGAGTCATTTGGACTGGTATGGATGGAAACAATTCTATTAAACCGTTATCTGTTTTTAGATTTTAGTTTTGTTTATTCAGTTTTGCTGACTCTGGCAAGTTAACTGGATTGCCAAAAATGAAGCTCAGATTTTTTTTATGAGATTTTTCTGCTCCTCTGATATCCCTATGCTTACCCATGTCATATTTTATCATCTCCTTTTTCTAACTAAACATGCCACCTGTATCTTTACCGAATTGAATTGTAGCTTTAATTGCTGCAATGATTTGAAATAGGTCCATTTATGGTTTGTGATGTTATTTTTACTACTGTAATTTTAATAACTTGTTAGAAAAAGGACATTGTCAGTGTTGGGATGTGTTGCATTTCGTCCAGTGTCTTTGGTACACTGAAAAACAGTAAAACATAGCCGTTGTTCATTTGATGTGTTTATTCTCACTCAAATAATTGGAAATGAATAGTTTGATTGTTTAAACTAATCTCCTTAATTTACATTTATGGTTGAACCTAATGTTTTATATTGATAGAATATAAACTGACAGAACGACATTGAAACTGAAATCATTTATTTGGTCAATGTAGTTTTATTAGATCGCTCTTCGAGACGTCGCATAATGTTCTGTCGGTACAATTGCTGTGTCTTTCGCAGTTCCGTGCAGGTAACACAACGGAACCAGAAGACTTCAACCGCCTCTATTCAGCCTTTGACACTTGGAAAACGATCAAAGTTGATAATGGTAAGGATACAATTATATATTTTGCATACCGGAAACGTTAGTCTTGAGTATATCTTACGTTGACTCTGGCCGTTTGACCGTATAAGCTAAAGCTAACGCTAAGATGCTTTGTTCAGACATTAGCTTTAGCCTTGAGGCCGCTTGGAGTCATCGATGGCTAACGCTACTAGCGTCCAGTAGCTCAGGTAAGAAAGGGTAACGTTGCTTATGGGAAACGTTAGCCTGAGTATGTCTGGCTGTGACTGACTGAGTAGGCCGTAAACGCTACCGCTAACGACAGCATGCCTCTGTTCAGACCGTACAGTAACCAGTGAAGAACACTCGGCAGAGCACATAAACCTCAACTAACAGAACTTAAGCTGTAACGTTACAGTTTCTTTACTTCGCTAGCGGACTGCAATAGCATTACCCACCGATGACTCCAAGTCTACTAAAGGTGTTAGCTTGTACGGCCTACCAGCTCGGCCGGAGTCACGGTAGGGTGGAGCCGGACGCGTATTTGTCCTCCTTCTTGAGGCACTAGGCTTGAAGAGCGGAGTTCTAGAATCTTTGCTGGGACGCAGCACAACGTCCAATGCCGTAACATATCTGTTCTAACAAATGATTGGCTAAGAGCGGTGTCAGATAAATATCTGCTATATCATTGGTTAAAAACGTAAACAAGGCTCCATGTGCTGCCACTCATACATATGCCGGCTTCTTTGACAGAAAGTTTGCATCATGCCAAAACGTAAGACCTCATTCAATCCAGAATGGACGAAAGAGCACGATTTTATATCTAAAACCAGTCGAGACTCCTTTCATGGCTTCTGCACACTTTGTCGTTGTGATTTTGACATAAGCAGTAAGGGAAAAGCTGCCATTGAACGACATGCGGATACGGAGAAGCATAAAACTAATAGACGTGCGGCAGGTACCTCTTCAATGAGGACATTTTTTCGTGAAGCCTCGTCGCCCCTGGATAATAAAATAACCGCTGCTGAGCTGTGCAAGGTTTACCATGCTGTAAAGCAACACCAGTCGTACAGAAGTGTAGACTGCGGCGTGAAAGTGGACCGGGAGATTTTCAGTGACTCGCCCACAGCTAAAGGGATGACTGAAGCAGCTGCCCCCTTGCCAGTCAAAAAAATGTGAAGCAGATGTTCTGCTTTTTTATGAAAGAGCAAAGAAATACATCAGTGAAAGATATGACTTCTCTGACACAACCTAGCAAAGTGGCCAAGCTTGGCCTCAAAACTTCTGTGCCATTTGAAGACTACAGTGCTGCTGTCCAGGCCTGCAATCTGGACATTGATATGGATGGACTGTATGAGGAATATGCCATGGTGGAAGGTTCCTTCAGCTCACCAGAAATGGAAGGTTGCCACAGTGAGGAACGATATTTGAAACTGTTTTCCAAAGCAGATGTACCACTTGTGAATCTCAGGAAGGTCAGCGCCTATATTTTCTCCATCCCATGCAGCAATGCACATACAGAACGTGTCTTTTCAATGATGACAACTGCATGGAGAAACGAGAGGAATCGCCTGGATGTGGACAGTGTCAAGGCTGAGCTGCAAGTGTGTGTCGATTTCACTTATCCCTGCACAGAGGTGTACAAGAAGTTCATTGAAAACAAAAAACTCTTGGATGCAGCCAGGAAAGAACAGAAGCATTGCAGATAGACAATCAACTACTTTGGTGAGTACACTAGTCTTATGATTTCACTGATGGGCTGCATGAAAACAATACAGATTTTTGAAGGTTGATAACAGTATTCTTGCTATGTTGTTATTTGTACCAGTCCCTGCAGGATATAAACAGGCCCAGTGGCAGTGGGGGCTTGGAAGCCATGATGTCAGAGGTGCTGTTGTCTCCTGAGCTGCTACAGAGGGTGAATGTGGAGTTTGCCTAAATACAGGTGGACTGCTGTACACACACACACACACACACACACACACACACACACACACACACACACACACACACACACACACACACACACACACACACACACACACACACACACACACACATATACAGATGAAGACACTGAAGACAAGTCCCCAAAAGACTGAAGCACTTTAGAAATGCTATACTTTTTGAGCAGTTGAATGTAAATGTTTTTTTTTTTTTACAATCTCCTTTGTTGTTTACATAAAAGGTTATTTATGCTTTTCAAAAAAGCATTTTTGTATTATTATGTATGTTACCTGTTATTTGTTTTTTCCATTTAAGTCCACACATGTTATGCTTTGTGGCACTCTGCACTTTAAAAGATTCATCTCAGTGGTCAGTTTTTGAACACCACAATGTATTGAATAAATACAAATACTGTGAACAAACCCTTTTTGACTTTTCATTCATATCTTTAAACCACACAAAATTGTATTGTAAATGAGAATATACCAGAGTCCTATGTACATCATAGTAATTTATTGTATGCCGCATAATGTCCTCCTTTTCGGTGTTATGGAAATGGTCACCCTAAGTCACGGCCATGATCAACAGCAGATATACTCATACAAACGTTAACGTTTCCCATAAGCAAAGTTACTGTTTCTTAACTGAAGCTAGACAATAGATTGAAAGTTGGTTAAATGTGACAGTTTAACAGTGCTTTGTAGTTTTTACGTATTGATGTTCATCATTTTTGGGTTAATAGGCTAATAGTATGGATACAAAATAATATACTAGCTTATGTTAGCTTGATAAAGACTGAATTTACTTTGTCTTTTACAGTGCAACATCTGGAAATAACAAACGTTACTGATTGTGGTAAGTTCTTTTACACATTTTATATTCCAATGTTTTATTTACCCTCCTAACTACCTTGTGTTTAGTACTGGCCGGTAGTGTTAGTTTACAACCCTGTTATATATTTTTATATTGAACCACAATGTTGACCACTCTCCTAAAGTATAGGCTTATGAGTAACAAATGTAATGTTTTATTTATTTTTTACATGTCAATTATGTTATTGTAGTGTTAGAAATAATCAATATATTGAAACGGAACATTTAAAAGATAATTCACTGTTTCTGGACGGATCATATTTGTCCAATTCCGGTAGTATTACTGGATGTTGTTTTTAGCCTCAGATAGCATGTAGCTAATATTGTATATATGAGTATAGGGAGAAGGACGCGTGGAGTTACATACTAAACACACCGCCTCTACCTCGCACTCATTGATGCTGCAATAATTATAGAGCTCCTGCGGTCACGTGACTTTTGGTTGGGAGCCACCATTTTGGCAGTCAACATGACCACCGGTGCCAGTGTTTTCTTACCGAGCGAGTATACTTCTCATTTTAATTCAAGTGAAATTCGGCTTTATAGTACAAAATTAGAGAGATTAAATATAAGCGACCCATATAATTCACCCGGTGTGCTTTTCAAGAGCATAACCTCCTGCTCTGAAGACGATGTACCCGACTTGCGCTACGCAGACATCCACAGCTATCTTGTAAGCTTTCCATCAGTGTACTCAGGAGACTCCCTCAGAGCGTACAAAAGCTTGGAGGCTTACAAATGGTGTCAGTCCGGCTTCGTAAACAACATTCAACTGTGGAGTCTTACATCCAAGTAGACCCAACATGTAATCAGACAGGAGTTTGATCTACCCACCTTTGACGGATGGCTTCTGCAGATATCTTTGCCTGCTCTACTTTGTGCAGTTTAGCCTTCTGCCTTCTGTTAAAAACCTCCAGTCTCGTTTTATGTCTCCTCTTCTCTGGAGATGGAAGGTAATCGAAAATTGAGGGGATAAAATCCGGACTCAACGGATTATCACTCTTTCTCCCTACAAAATAAGAAGGAATATTTCAACACGGGTTTGTTTACCACTAGCTTGCTACAAGCTAACTTGCTAACTGGCTAGGCTGCGCCAGAGCCACACTTGTTGAGTTAAAAAGGGACATCACAGTGTCCGTTAGCTATAATAACTGGGTGCTACTTCTTAAATTAAACTAATTAAATTTAATTAAACTGACCAGAAACTTTTTGTAGCATTGTACTGTATTCCTTCACCCACCTGATATGAAGTGATCACTGCATAAGCGAAAGCCAACGGCCGGGGGGTCCCATCTTTCAGTCTTTTTCTGAAGGCTCCTGGCTCTTTTAATCGCTCCAATCCACTTCTCCCTCCTCTCCGCGTCTTTAGGAATGCGATAATACGATACACCTTTCTTTTTCCCACGCCTATTTGTGCAACCTGGTGCACAGCAGTTATCCACCATCCTTGACAGTCTGCCAGTGCCTGTCAATTTACTGCCGCGATGACTGCCAAAATGGCTGCCCCTGTCGTATCTCGTCACGTGACCAGCATATATGACATCATCTGCAGGAGCTCTGAAGATTGCATAATAGAATATCGTAGGTGAGAGCTTCAGGACATCACTAACAAGATGGCGACGGTGACGTCATAAGAGGACCCGCCCCCGACGACGTCAGCCTATAGAAGAGTCCGGAGAACCCCATGTGACAAGCGGCTAACTGGATCCAGCCCCCCGCTACCAACCAATGAGAGCACGAGACCGGAGCAGGTCTTATTTCGAAGTTGTTTATTTTATGGCCGGAAAGGAATGGTTCTATAAAACATGTTTGTATTGTGAAATCAATCTCTTTTGTTCCGGACCGCCAGACAGTAACTACTGATGAGCTCCACTCATTCAGCGGCCTGTGGACGCGTGTACCGGGCTATTGAGCCACAGCTGTGAAACTTTTGTAAAATTCTACTGCTGCATCCTTTTATTAAATACTCCTTTTAAAACTAATAAGAGGAGCTTCACTTTGTTTTCTTTTACATCGACTCCTGGGCTTTGAGTAAAAGAACATTTCCTACAGTATTCTATCAGTTCTTACAGGATGTGTCTTGAAACTATTTATTTAAAAAACTTTACTTCCTCTGAATTCTTTCTGTTAATGAGTAATGCTAAGTTTTACAACTTAAAAAAAAAAAACATTGTCATGAGGGTTTTCGTTATAATCAGGCCACCCTTCAAATTGGGCTCTTGCAAACATGTATTAAATCGATGTTGACACATCGAGTAGAGCAATTTTACTTTTCAGGTCAAAAGTAATGTTAAAGTTACAGTGTTGTCTACTTGGTTCACTAAAGGCTCTTGTATCTCCTTTTTCCTCAGTTATCCATGCAAATAACGGCTTGGTTAAAAAAACTAGACATTTTTTACGACCTCCTGAGCTTAACTCATGGGCCACGATCAGACGAAACTGAGAACTCTCTTTCTTTCATCTATCCATTATAGTCTTGTATTTTGAAAAGTAGCGGCAAATTGGTTAAACCTTTGGGCCTTAGGCCTGTTGAACTGATCTGTGGTCTTCTTGCATTTCCCCTTTTTTTTTGCATGATATGCAGGAAAATGAGGCTGAAGAACTTGAGCGGGCAACAACGGTGATCTTTGTCACTGGGAAAGAGGATCAGTTTCATTCAACCAAAGACGTCAAGATTCTCATCGAAGGAACAGAGGTCCTCAACGACTTGCCCTCGGCTGCGACAGCTTTTGCCCTGCTCTTCGGGCTCATATACACACTGAGCCTAAAATATCCGAAAGAACTGCAATCCACTTTTGAGTTTGTGCAAAAAGTCCTGATGGAGCTTGAGGGAAACAAGATGACCCCAAAAGTGAATAGACTGAGAACCCAACTGTACATCCAAGAGTAGATTACATTCACGGTTGTTCTTAATTGGTAGTGTTTGTAAAACCAATGTTTTGTATAAATGCTAGTGTTTTGAGTTTGCACATGTAGGAAGAGTGTACTCAAAATGTGCCGAGTTCTTTTTTATAAGATTTTGTCGTATTATTATGTCTGCTGAATTTCGAAGACCAAGTGCCACACAGGCTAATGTGCAGAAATGTTTTTGGTGCTCAAAAGTTGTAGTTACAGTTTGACTGATTTTCATTGTAGTAGTACTACCCTGAAGTGCAAGTCAAAACAACATTTCACAAAACACTTCAACATTTCAAAGATTACGGAAAGAGTATTCCTTTAGGGAGAACACTTCTTATTTGTGAATGGACAGAGCTAGCCGGAGAAACACTTCTGTGATTGGTTGTTTGACGGCTCTAGTCTCTCCTGTTTGGTACTACTCAGCTGTGTCTGCACACATTTAAAACAAGTTGGAAAAAATAGTAGAAGAGATGGAAATCCTAAGGCCTTTTTTTAACAAAGGATATACATATGAAGTTGTTGAATTGAGTTAATTATTTTTACATTCTATTACAAACAACTCATTGGTTTACTTCACCATCAGATAATAGATTGGCTGGAGTTAAAATATACTGATTAATCTGAAGAAATTAACCTACATTGAGTCAACGTAAAAATATGTGTGATCGATTACTGTAATTGTTTTTAGTTGATCCAATGTTTTTTTTTTCCAGTGTAGCCTGCAAAGTATGATTTGAAAAATAGCTCACTTAAGACCCATCCATGAACATAAAATATAAAGAAAAACAATGCAAGGCTTCATCTGCTACAGAGTCTTATTCACTCACTAAAGTTTACATTTATTTGAATTAACAGTTTCTAACGAAAATTGTTGTCTGTCTCGTGCGTTTCAGGCGCGCCCTCACATTTTTGGGCGTGATCTAAATCGATGTTAACCAATGACAGCCGTTTACCGAACATTCCTGTGACACCAACCAATAACATGAATGTCTGAAAATGTGGGATCCTTGTGCTGCTTTCAGGGAATGCCGATGTTTGTAGTATTTCCACTGCGTGCTCACAAATGAATAAAACACTACGACACAAACTAATACATGCCTGGATTATCAAAGGGGTTGAACTGGGTTAAAGGGTAGGTTTCTTTAAACTAAGAGCAGGTGCCCTTAACATCGAAGCAGGTTTTTTTAGCTGTCACCATTCCTCCTGAACACTCGAAACATTAACCCTTCATGGCCTGTATTCAATGGAAGTGAGAGAGGATAACATGCTGGGTTTTGTTTTGTGTATACGGTTATTCCACAGTTCATATGAAGCAACTATGAGGCTTCAGCAGTCTGGGTAAGACAAATCAAGTTGGTGTCTCCCCAGTTGCTGTCTGCAGTTTTCACTCGTTATGTTCATTCCTCGATCTTTATTCTTTACGAGGAGGACTCGAACGCAGCATTTTACACACCGCTAAATAATTGCCATCCACGCCGACTACTGCAGGAGAGCAGAAGTATAACCGAGGCTGAGGGGAAATCGTTCACACCGCTGAACCAAACGCAGCAAGCAAGCATACACCAACAAATCTTATTTCACATCATGGAGGAGAAACAAACCATCAACTTTGGTGCCGGACCTGCAAAACTCCCCCAATCCGTAAGTTAACATCTTTCCTTTTATAAGTGTGATAAAAACTGGGAGACAACTTCTAATTTAATGCAACATTGACAACTCAGCTTATACATATTTTACTGTGAATGTCGAGGCGAGATTTCTTCATTTCACTCCGAGAGGCTTGCACGCATTCATGTGAGATAATGTGTGTTGGTTTACAGGGCTGCTGTCAGCTCCAACAGGCTAGAATGAAAATTGTGTGTGGAGTTGCATCAGCCTCGTTCATTGATGTGGAAAACTGCTCCTTTGTGCTTCATGACAGGAGCAGATGCATCCTCTAGATGGCAGAAAAACACCTTAGATGTCAGACAAATTTTGTCGAATTTTATAACAAAAGCAATCTTCTGTGAAGTTTACATAGTCATTTGTGTGTTAAGTTCTTTGCATGACAAATCAATATATTTATACAGCTTAGTTTTGTGTTTTTATTCTTTTCCCTGTTTCAATTTTTAATGTCAGTAAACAAATCACATTACATTTTGCCTAATTATCTGGAGCATTATGAATAGAGGGAGCAATAGATTTGAATTTTTAAGGAAGAAAATTAATTACATTTAATGAATAACATCTTCAGCTGAGAGCAACAGCTTACAGCTCTAGACACCTCTACTTCTTGTTTTTGCTTGCACTATAGCTTGTAGACTTTTTCATGTTTTAGTTTAAGTTTTCTTAAAGAAAAACGGAATACCTTGTGCTTTATATTGCAGGTGCTGCTTCAAGCTCAGAAGGAGCTCCTCAGCTACAGTGGTATGGGTATAAGTGTGCTAGGTGAGTAAAACTAAAAATGTGGTGCATTTAGGTTTTTTGAGGGAAACAAAATCACAGTATTACTCATTATCAATACATAAATGTGTTATAGAAAATCCTAACGCATCAAAGGACTGGTTTAAAGCATTTTTTGTTGTAATCAGTTTCGCTTTTCATACTGAACATTGATAGATCAATTCATAATGGGCTTTGATTGGATACAAAATCCACAGTCGGCACTGTGTTAAAAAAGGTTCCCACCCGATTGATAGATGTTTTTCATCATTTACATTTTATTATAAACCAAATGTGTTAAAAGGTAGGTGCATTTAAATGTTCCTGATTCTGTCGTTACAGAGATGAGCCACCGATCGGCAGATTTTAACAAAATCCTCAACAAAACAGAGAGTCTTTTACGGGAGTTGTTGTAAGTGCTGCTTTTGTTGATTCACATGATTTCTACACTATATCTTTTTACTTCCTGCATACTTTACTTTCAATATTCGCAACATCTTTTTGTAACACACTTTTTGGTTATAGGTGGCCCTGTCATATAGGAATTTTGTGGTGTCATATATTTTTATTTGAGCATCACCTTGGGAAACCGGTACACTCAAACCCTGTGTACAGAAGAATATCAGAGTATACTAATCTAGCATGATGGGGGAAAAAATCAATTGCCATATTAATTATACCTGTTCATTCTCTTTCATGTTCTTTCAAGTCCTTCACTTTGATTCTCTGTTTCTTAGGCTGCATGCCAAAAAAGGCTTAGGGTTGGGCCGAGTTGCACACATAGTTTTTGTTGATCAACAGGCATGTTCTCCACATAGTTACATAGTTTAACATTATCAGGAAGAGTTCAACCTTACTTTACTTTTATCTTCTGTCAAAAGATTTGTGATTTTTTTTTTTCTCTTTCCTCAATTTATGAATTCAATTTAAATCTACTAACAATTATGTACCCAACCTTTTGCATTTAGTGCACCAGAAAGCTTAATGATGGAAAATGAGGTGCAGCCTAAATGATGTGTCAAATAATGATATACTGCTTTTGTAAGATTATTTTAAGAAGGTAAGATCATGGACCAATGGCTTTAAACAGTGTTAACAAAGTGACCTTTCGTTTCCCCAGAACAATCCCGGACAACTATAAGGTGTTGTTCCTGCAAGGCGGGGGGTCTGGGCAGTTCAGTGCTGTTCCTCTCAACCTGATTGGACTCAAAGAGGACAAATGTGCCGATTACCTTGTTACCGGCACATGGTCATCAAAAGCAGCAAAAGAAGCGGAGAAATACGGCAAAGTTAACATTGTCCACCCAAAGCTGGACAGTTACACAAGTAAGTCTGTGTGCATGTTGTGTCGATGCTGAGGCACTCTAATCAGTCTTTGTTGTCTATAATGACACAAGAAGAAAACTGCAATGACAAGCAGATCAAGTAATCAGTAAATCAATCATCTCTTAGATGACATGACAACTATTCAATTAATTTATCTTTTTTATTATGTCTTTTAAAGTAAGATTTAATCACCACATTTAAAATAGCATCAGGTCATTGTCATTCACGCTGCATTACGACAGCCCCTCGGCAGAATCTGGCTGTACACTCAGGCTGTTGCATAATCAACAATAGAGCTATAGACTACCAATGGGAGACTCTGGTATGCGAGCAGCCTTTTTTCACAGTGGGGTGTCAAACTTGGCTTCACGGTGGAATTCTTGTTTGTCATAATGTTTGGTGTCATTTTAAACAGTTTTTGGAATCAAAATTAATTTAACTAAACACTCATTCATTATTAATTAAAATAGTTTTTTTTTAACAAAATCAACACATGGGGCACATTCTGTCGTAGACAGGTCTTTTTGCCTGTATTTTTCCTTCCAAACACCTTTTTCATTTTGTAAACTATTAATATCACTGTGTTATTTATCATTGTGCTTGTGAACAAGTGAGTCTCTAGAAAGTTCAGTGTTTTACAGAGGACAGTTGTGGCTGCAGACTCTTGAATCTACATTGCCTCTGTAAGTCTGACTAATTATTTTAGTCTGGTTTAACTTTGTTCTGCTTTCCCCCCTTCTCAGAAATACCCGACCCCAGTAGCTGGACCCTGAACCCCTCAGCCTCCTACGTGTACTACTGCTGCAACGAGACGGTTCACGGCGTGGAGTACAACTTCACCCCTGAAACTAACGGGGTGATCCTTGTCAGCGACATGTCCTCCAACTTCCTGTCCCGCCCTGTGGATGTGTCAAAGGTGAGGACAAGAATGATACCCAATACAGTTTTCTCTTCTGCTTCCAGGCCTTTTTCCACCAACATTTTTATATTAATCTGATTTGTTTGTGAGAAAAACACTTAAATATCAATATACTGTAAGTGAATGTTTCACCGATTTTAAGTAAAGAAAAGACCTGAGATATACTGATGATAAAAATATATATTGATAAAATGGTCTAAGTGTTGTAGGACACTACAAAATACAAATTTATAGGAGAAAAATAACCAAATGATGACCTGCTTGAAGCATGATAATTGTCCACTACATAAGAGTTGACTTGAATATACACACAGCCATATCTCTTGCTGATCCATTAAAGTCTGTGGTTATACACAGTCGTATTTCAACGTGCCCTCTTGTATTGTGTAGTTTGGTCTGATTTTTGCCGGAGCTCAGAAGAACGTGGGTTGTGCCGGGGTGACTGTGGTCATCGTGCGAGAGGATCTGCTAGGCCACGCTCTGAAAGAGTGTCCCATTGTGCTGGACTACAAGGTGCAGTCTGACATGAATTCCCTCTACAACACACCGCCATGTTTCAGGTACAGACTCCCCTAGGTTTTACATACATACATACATACATACATACATACATACATACATGGAGATTAACTCAAAAAGAAAGCAAAGTGTATTTCTCAAAATATTCTTTACCGATAATTAAAAAGATGTCACAGTCATCATTTTCATTCATTATTTGATGTAATTTTCTCAGCATCTACATCATGGGTCTGGTTCTGGACTGGATTAAAAACAATGGCGGCAGCAATGCAATGGAGGCGCTCAACAAACAGAAGTCCTCCCTGATTTACAACGCCATCAACACCTCTAACGGTTTCTATGAGTATGTTGTAACAAAACTTCAGATGCATTTCTTATAAAGGACATTCAGTAAAGGCATGTCACTGTTCAAACACTGAACCATCAGTGCCAGTATGTATCAAGATTTAAAACTTAAATCTTCCTGTACCTGTTGCATGAAATGCTGTAAAGCATCCTCGACTGAATGATGGTCTGATACTTACACTTATTGTACACTAATGGTATAATAAAGAATGAAATAAACAAAGCTATAGCTTAGAAAGCTTGTAGGAAAAGAGGACAAAAACATTACCATCATTTGGTATCTAATCAGAATGAAGCTCTCTTAATAATACCAAGAGAACAAACCTTGAGTCTAGGCTGCTGGACCATAGGCCTAATAAAGGTAATTTAGTATGCAATGACTGAAACAATGAAGAAATCAGATTTCCGTGAAATAAGTACAATTACTTATAAATGTGTACAGGTGTCCTGTAGATGGAACCTGTCGAAGCCGCATGAATGTACCATTTCACATCGGGAACAAAGAGGGAGATGAAGGCTTAGAGAAGGAGTTTCTGGCTGGCGCTTCAAAGCGTGGAATGATATCGCTTAAAGGACACAGGTTAGTGAAACATGCATACTGTTGTTGCATTAATGCCTGAGTTTTGCTGTATTTTGTGGTTTACTTCAGCGACTACTAGTTCCTATACTTTTCCGTAAGAGTGGAAAGGTAAGGTAAAGTTATTGATAAACACAAGCAGTTGGATGCCTAATTACATTTTTTCTTGTGATTTAATGTTTATAGACTTTTAACATGGCTGGTTGTCTCCCCCTGCAGGTCAGTTGGGGGAATTCGTGCCTCTCTGTACAACGCTGTAACACTGGAGGACGCTGAAGCCCTGGCCACCTATATGAAAGAATTCATGATGGGGCACCAATAAGTTGGCTATGCTTGCATATAGCTGATAAATGTACACAGCAGTACATTACTCCTGTACCTCTGGTTTATCTGTAGTTGAGATCCGTGTTGGATCTAAAGGTGCACCTTTTTAGACATGTTTTGTATAACCCTTTCGTTGTTAATAACCACCATTGCCAGTCATTTTCTTGATTACATCTGTTACTATTTTAATGAATATGTTGACTAACAGTGCTTTGATGTACATAATTTAGGTAATTCTTGTTACATGTTCAAATTGTATTAACATTCCAGTAAATCGAATTTGGCAATACTTACATTTGCAGTGTCAATTCTTCTTTTATGGACCACAATTTGTTAATTAAAAATCAATATCATAGAGGGATAGTTTCTCACTTATAAGAATTAATATACAACTTAAGTGTTGGTCATCAAAAACATTTTTTTCTCACCTATCTGTAGTGGTAATTAGCCATGCAAACAGTTTTGTTTGTATTTGCCCAGGCTTTTAGATATCAGTGTCTGAGATTTGTCCTTCCCAAAACAAAAGCACACAACATGCTTAGCTTTGCTGTGGTAAGGGATTAACAGTTTTACATTGTTAGTTGGGGTTAAAGCAGAGAATCTCAAAGATGAATATCTCAAAATGTTTGTAAATACAACTAAATCATTAAAAACTGAATCTCAACACAAGGTCTAACTTGATTGTTAATCTCTATTTTATGGTCTGTTTATCTCCCATTGCCTTTGATTAAACAATGACATTCAGACAGAGTATGACTGTCTGCAAGAAACCATACAGTCTATGCGAAAAACACATATTCACATTTATATTTATCGGAATTTTCTTTCAGGTTTATTCGGGTTTAATAGGCTTCTGTATTAGTTGTGCAATTTCTCTTGAATCAATTAAGCTTAGTCGGTGTTCAAAAAACACTAAACATGTCCTGGATTATTAAATTATGAATTTGAAATTCAGAATATCAATAAATGCAGACACTTAGAAATAGCTATAATAACAAACACATTCAACATCTAAACATTTACAAAGATCCCTTGCTAATCAGGATCTGGACAGTAGAGAATAATTACAGAGAGCTGAGTGTTAGGCCTGTGCAGGTATTTACGAAACAGGTACCAGACTGTTACTGCTCTGGAAGAGATAACAGTGTGCCCTCTATTAGCAATACAACAGTTCACATGTCTGCAGAGGCAAACTCCATCAAAAGACTGCAGCTGTTAAAGTGACTGACAGCAGAACCAGCAGGGATCAGCTGCGGCTGTCATCACTAGCAGAAGTCGCTTAACCTGATGCCTTAGAGAAAAAGGATGTCCCATGCTTTAAAAACCTGTTGGTGGGAGGGACTACGACCCAAGGAAAAGACACAAGTGAGGATGAATTTGATGAGACTTGGGATGCAGCATGTTGCAAGTTGGTCCTGAGAGTTAATCAGGTTTGCCATTCACTGTGACATCATTCTGAATGTTTTGGATGGGTGACCTTTTACCTCAAGGTAACCTCAAGGTATCCCATGACCTACTTTACAAAACATTTTCGACTTAAACTAAAACCTCTGCAATGTTGGTTTGATGAGAGTGATATCAAACATCATTTGGGTTGAGGTTTTCAGTATGGTGTGTTATTCACTGTGTGTGCCAAAGGGTGTCGCTGTACTATTTCCACAGGAATGTAAGGTGTGGCTGTCACATGATTGGGTGTGTCTGGCCCTGAAAAGGATGGAAGAAAAAAGAAATTGACCGTCGTAGCGCGAGTGTGAGTACCACCACAGATTGTTGTTAAATGGGCACTACTTTACTACTACACTACAAGAAATGGATTGTATTGCTGCACCTGATAACGAGCGTAACGATTATGCTTTGAAACAACTACACAGTATCATAGAATAGCACGTCAGCCAAATCATTCCCGGGAGGTAAAATTCTACAGAGGCTTAGAGGCTAAAGCTCCTACACAGTGCTTCCATTTAAAAAGCTGCTTCACTTTTTTTGCTCTAGCCTAATAACGTTATGTGGGTTTATTGCAGACTGTTTCTACCATAGACTGTGGCTGCCGCTGCAATTGGGCTTATATTGTTTATACACCTGTGTTTGTGCCTTAACCTAACTTTACCCTTTCCTCCTGGCTTACACTTGGATTGTGTTACTTGACATTATAATGTAACATTATGAATCTGCTGTTTAACAGGTCATCTGAGTGACCCACCTCACACAGACCATCAGAGGAGAAACAGCATCATTGCAGGTTGACGAGCTGACATCACTTAAATACAGGTAGTAAGTTATGGTTGTAAGCACAACACATTTATCTGGTTTACAGTCAAACTTTATAAGGTGTTGAAAGATTCCAGTATCACTTATATGATGTCATAAAATTATTGTTCAGCATCTTCAATGTAGCTTTGATAAACTTATCATAGCACAAATATGGCAATAACTGTCTGAAAATCTAAATTCTTAGATATTTAGGCTGTGAAACATGGAGACAGTAGAGCCCTCAGTAGCTGCTGGTACTTCAGCAGCTTTATAGAACATCAGCTATTCACCATTCAGTTTGGCTAACCTTACAGTAATCCCCATACTTTATTATTTCTTACATTAATCAGCTGTATTGCTAACATAAATAATTTCCTTTTAGCAGCTTCATCAGGAGATCAGATAAACCTTTATTCATCCCCGAATGGGAAATTCCGGTGACTAAACAGCAACAGCAATAAGGATGAAACAAAAGATTGGATAATAATAACAAATGCCACATGTAGGTGAAACTATACATTAAAATTAAAGTTGTTTACATATAAACAGATATGGATAATTATGCAGATGTTAAATACACATGTACATTTGAAAGTGCATGTCCAAAGTAGGTACATTATGGTGTAAGTCACACTGTAAGTACACACAGTGCAGGTTGTTGTGGGTTTCTATGAGGGGGGTCAAGCCTTTACTTCGGAGACTGATGGCTGCTGGTAAAAGTTTTTCCAAGGCACTTAGTGGTGTGCTGAGGAGGGATGGGTCTTTGGCTTAAACGTTCTCCTTATCATCACTAGCTCTGCATGGAGGTGATGGGAGGGGTGCTCCGCTATAGACCAGATGCCTTCACAATCTCCCCCTCTGCCCCCTCCTCCTGGTTGTCCGGTTTAACACCACACTGTCACTTCAAACCATTAAAAGTCCAATAAATACTGATTCTGCTCTGGGTCAGGTCAGGCAGGTTCTCCACAAAACTGGACTGGTGTTGATATATTACCAATTATGTCTAGCTCATTTCAATAAGTAAAGAAAAATTACATTGTGTACTTATTTTGTGAATGTACCAAATGTGAACCCCACAGTATTTTTAAAATAATGAACTATTTGGTAAAAAAAAGTGATCATTTTTTTCTCTCCATATCACCAACCGTTTGTGTGCATGTTAACTTTAATTTGTCTCTTTTTCACATGCATATTGGAAAACCAATGTGTCATGACCAACCTCAGCTTGCCAACCCTTCTATCTCATTTCACGACTGTTTCATTACTCCACAACACTTTATTTGTACAACCCTCAACCCAAAATGTATTGTAATTATAGAACAAATACAAGTATGGTTGCACAATCTTCCATCTCTTTCCATTCCTGATTCGCTATGTTGATAGAAAATAGGAGGTTGATAAGTGGAAAAAAAGTGTAAATTCTATGTTTTTCAGATGGAATTTTATTAAGTAAGTATTAACTTTGTGTTCTCGTTCTCCTTTCCTAGTGAAGCGGTATGGCAGCTTTCACTTCACTTTTTGTATTGGTGTGTATGTTTACAAAGTCATGCACTGTCTTGGTATACAGTACTGTGGCAGGCATTTGGCTCAATAATAATAATAATAATAATAATAATAATAATAATAATAATAATAGAGAGAGAGAGAGAGCGAGAGAGAGAGAGAGAGAGAGAGAGAGAGAGAGATGGATAAATAAAGTAATTACAAAGTAGACTCAACCACTAACTCATTAACCATTAGTTATCCAAATATGTGAGTCTCAGCCACGTGCTGCTAACAAGCTTGAACAAATGATGAAAATAAAATACGTTTTTGCTGCAAATGACCTCTAGGTGGAAGTGTTCCTCAATAAACGTTTGTTTGCTAAATGTTGAGTTGACTCCTGTCATAGTGAGGTTTGGTTTTGCCTGGCCCATTCAGTAAGGCTTTATTGGCATTGAATTTGAATTGAATCAATTTGCCTAAGCATATGCAATCATAGATTGACAGAATATGGTGGAATTATGTCATAGAATAACAAAACGTTCCAATAATAACTGATATGAAATTCTCCCCTAAAAAACAGAATTGACAAACATGTATTTTAACTACTCATTTCTCAGTGACTCAAAACCTATTGTATTGTATACACATGCCGGCACACACTTATACTCATACACTGATTAGTGTGGTTTCCTCAGATAAGGTCAACTCCCCACCACATGCGTATGCTCTTTAACTAGAGAACAAAAACAGTATCCTCTCTAAAAATACTCATCTCTATCTCATTACGGTTTGACAGGGCTTGGTATTATTGCCCTTTATGTTCTATCAATCTTTAGCATTTACTCCTCTCAAAATAAATTACCGGCACTAAAAACGCCCACATAAGACACAGAAGAGCATGTTGTTTATAGTTATTGTTTTAATCCATTTGATAAAATTCACTGTCCAGGAGCTCCACATTTTAGGTGCTTAACATAAAAGCTCTCCTGATGTAGACTGGTGTAAACAGGTGATTAGTGTAGTGAGCATAAGATGCACCGTTTTGTCAGCACATTTGTCATTCATGCTTTACAAATATCTGTGCATTCTGGGTTGTTTGGGTGTAATTCAGAGGGAAATTAACTTTTGTTTCCATTGCATCACAAAATGTAAGGTTGCAATTTAAAACGTGCGAGTAAAACATTTTTTTAATTGCATACATTTGATATACCTTGTGAAATACTACCTCTGAAACAGACACTTTTTTTTCAACTGAAAAAAATTGCGACTGGCTATTTTCTTACTTTCATTTTGAAATGTAATGAAACAGAAGGTAAAGTTGATCCAGGAGTTATTATTTTATATAACATCCCAGAAGATTCTTCCCAAAAAGTAATTTTGGCTGTTCGCAAATATCAATACCAAGAGCAGGGGGGGAAGTCTGAGTGTTGGTGTTGACTGTGGATCCCCAGAGCGGGAGATGTTGGACCTGCTGCGAAGGTTGTGTGCTGAAAGGAGAAAATGTTCTCCAAGACTGAAGTATTGCTTTAAGCCAGATGAGTTCTCTGTCAGTGCGATAAGAGACTGCCTCATCACTTTCTCTTAAATTAATATCTGCTAAGTCTTTTAGTACCACGCTTTTGTTAGTTTGTGGTCATCTTTAAAGGTGGACTTAAAAGCCTTCGTGCTTCCATCAGCTGCAGGAACTTTAGTCATCAGCGAACCTTTCTCTGCCACCTCCCATTAGAGCCACAGGGGCTTAAGCACACATTAGAGCTCCTTTACCTCCATTTTCCCTGAAGCATGATTTAGTGGCTCATCTACAGTGTGTCAAGACATGAGGCTCTCTGCATATTCAGCAATAGTCTGTGTTTGTAAAAAGGTGTACTGCAACTTTGGATGTTAAAACAAGATCAGCCATGCTAACTGCTCTGTGAAGCTTGACTGGACATAATGCTAACACCAGCATGCTAATATTCTTACAGTCACAGCCTACCATGTTCATTATCTTAGCTTAGTATTGTTGTAGCTGAAAAAACGGAACAGGTCTCAATGCAAAGCCAAGAGACCTGGAGGAACTAAAGCTAGAAAGAGAAAAGAGAACAGGGAAGGGTTGGTAGGGAAAAATGTAATCTCTCTTTTAGTGTTGAAGACGAAGCTGTTGGACTTCTTGTACAGTCCATTGTGTTTAGGGAAGATGGGAAAAAAAGAATGTGTTTAGAATAAGACAAAAAAGTGGTGAAATAAAGCTGATTTCAATATTTTAGATGAAGGAGGTGGGGGATTAGTAAAAAAAAAGAAGAGAAGAGAAAGCATAGAGTATTTTCATTTTATTCTTCGTAATGGAAATGTTGCTTTTGTGTCTGACAAGTTTTTATACCCCACTTTCTGCCGAAATGCAATTTGGATTCTGTTAAACTGCAATGCGCATCTCTGCAATTTCACCCATAATATTGTCCATGACCCTGCTGCAGAGCCTCCTCAAAGCAGAAAAAAAGCAAGTGGAAAATAAGAAGAAGCAGAGGGGCTTTGAAATGTGACTAGGTGTTAGAGCAGAGATGGGAGGTTGTGACAGGATTGTGTGGTGATTCTCGTCCTGTCAAGCTCACTAATGTCGAGGTAATGCCACCGGCAGGCTGCGGTAAGACGGTGATAATGAAAAACACCGGGGAAGACAATATCAAATGGCTCCTCTACATCCTACAGTGGAGATTAGTCGACACAAAAGTAGTGTGGCAGAGGCAGAGCAGGCTTTATTGCTGCTGATTGAGTCTCTTGTCAAGGGCTTGCAGCAGGAAAAGTTACTGTGACTGACATCCTTTATACAGTCTCTATTTAAGACACACACACACACACACACACACACACACACACACACACACACACACACACACACACACACACACACACACACACACACACACACACACACACACACACACACACACACACACACACACACACACACACACACACACACACACACACACTGTATATAGTGTCTGCATTGGCTCTCTGTCTGTTTTCTATTGATACTGTATGCTGTCTGCTCAAAGACCACTCAATTCCAACTTCCTTCTTAAACTTGTTCATATTCGTTTCTTTGTGTGTGTTACATAGCAATTACTCTTTTGTTGCAAAGTTCATTATTTATGGACTCACTTTGTTTCACTTTTTTCTACAAAGAAGCAACATTTTTGAAAGACACCTGAAAAGGTCTTTAAAAAAATGAACAATTTGAAATCACAAGGAATATGCAGGGAGAATAAATGTTACCATTCGCTTAAACTGCAGCTGGTATACTGATATACTATACTTGGTTTTATTTGCAGAGATCTTGAAATGCTGGAAATTCTTCAACCTCTCAGAAACACTGGTCATGAATAGAGTTTCATGTTTAAATGTATTTCCAATACTAGACTAATTTAAATGTTTTAATTTTTAGCAACTCTAGGGGCCATGTTGTTTGTTTGTTCCGTGTACCACATTGGTATGACTAACTATTGGATGGATTTCCATGCCTTGTCTCCAGCTGAAGAATCACAATGATTTGGCCAGGTCTCTCTAGGTCAGGAGTCAGGAGGTTGTGGAATAGATTTATTTTCTTTTTGGGGAAATGCCTCAACAATTTTAAGATGTGCTGCTATGAAATTTGGTGCAGACATTCAAGCTCCCCTGGGGACGAATTATATTAACTTTGGTGCTTCCTTAACTCCTATTTGCACCATTATCAGGTCAAAACATAAAAAGCAAAACGAATGACATTTCCGTAAGACTTAACTGCAGTTAGTATTTCGTGTTAATCAAAACACCTGCTGTTACATTAGCATTGTAGCATTTAGCAAAAAGGACCATTATGCAGTTTCAAAGAGACAGTAGCATGGCTGCAGACTCTGTACATTGTTATTCTTTGTCTGTGAAATTCATCATCAACAACATTTTTACCTTCTCCAAATCAAATAGGCCTCAAAGTTATTGAATTTAGCAAAGAATCCCTTTTTAACCCTCATGGCCGGCCGGTGATCTAATTCCCTATGTTACTGTGCCATGTAGGCTACTGATTGTTGTACCCATGTGTAATTAACTGGTAGGCCTACCTGAGGGTAAACATAACCTACATACTGCATTTTTTGTACATCCTAAATCATGAATGTGTTTATTGCTTCCATACTGTAATCTCTCTTACACAGGCTTGCATATTGTTGGTAATTAAACGCTGTCACAATCAGAGGGACACAGTCTCTCCCTTGCCCCGTTATTATTCAGTGAGCTCATGAAACTAAATGTCCTTTATGCAACAGCTCATTTAAAGGCCAATCTGGTGATTCATGCAAGGAAATGAAAAAGAAAGCAGTATGAATCTGAAGAGCATACTTTAACACACCAATGTATTCGGTCTCTTTCTTCCTTCCTCTCTGCACCTTGCTCTTTACTTTACTTCCTACTCTTGTTTAACTTATACTCTCTACTACCTCTTTTCTTTTTCTCTTCTTGTATCATCTGTCGTCTCTCTCAATTCCTCACATGCACACTATCTCTGTCCTTCCTTTCAACACCATCTAATATCTTCCCCTCTCAATTAAATCGCAACTTCACCTTTCTGTGTCTGTCTGTCTCTCTTGTAAACTCATCGCTTCATGAGGCTAATCTTGTTAGCACCAAATGCACCATGTTCCGCTAGCTGGTTTTAATTGCCGTTGTGTTATTAATGAGTGGGGAGCGGGGAAATCGCTCTTAATTAGCTTGTCTCATTCGGCAGGCATCTCAAGTGCAGCGGTGGCGACGGCGCTCAGGCACAAACACACTGGGGATAATTAAAACTCTTCACTTGTCGGAGTATTTATCTAAACCAAAGAGCAACAAGCCGTTCCCGCAATTAGCCTTGTCATTCATTAGCAGCAGAGTGCCATTGATTTTAGTTGTCATTTTGCCACCGCTGACACTCATTCATTTCAGTGCTGCTGTGGTACAAGTGTGCTTAACTGATTCTGGTGGCATGGAATCACTGCACACACTTTTTTTTGTTTTGCTGAGTCACTGACTATGCTGATTAACCACATTACTGTTATAAACACATAGAAAACTGAAATGTTGACTTTAATAAAATGCATTATGTCGACAGATTTCACATGGAAGTATTATGTTAGTTGAAGGCAAAAATATTAGGTTTAAATAACCCAAAAAAATAGGGTTCAACTTAATATTAGTGCTTTCAACAAACTTAATACAGTTATGTAAAGTTTGTTGACATAATACATTTAATTAAAGGTTTTTCAGTGAATCAAGCTCTTTCGATGCAAAATAAAAAAAACAATGAATGGATCAAACAGCATGTGATATCACCTGGGGTTCAATCACGGGGTTCAATACTCCTGACATATCTCTTTAACATTTTCTATTTCACACAGTATATTGATTTCATTCATATTTATTCTTCAGGCACTTCTTTCAGTTAGTCTCTTCTGAGTTAAACAAGCTCAGGACTGTCTTAATGCTTACTTTGTGTAAAGCTTCTACCTTTCCTGCAGTAATCAGCTGACTGAGGAACCATTTTTAAATTCAACCTATTTTGATTTTGACACAACCTTCTGAAGACCTAAAATATATGGTCTTCATAAGGAAAAAGACAAGGTACTACTTGTCTAATTATGATATTTGTTGACATGATTTCCAACCTGTTCAAATAGCATGACACTGAGTTTATTGTGTATTATATTTATTAATAAAATCAGACATAAACCAAGTAACTGCTGGCTGTCTTAATCGGTCTAAGTTGACCAAATGATTCCTTTAAGTGTAAAATATTTCAGTTCCCCAGTCATGTCAATCCCGTTTGTAAGCTTCTTAAGGATAAATCCACTCTTAGTTGTGTGTTTTTAGTGCACAATGAGTATGTCAGTATGAGGGAGCGCACCTGTCTTTGTCGACCCTAACATGTTAATGAACGATGAGAGACTAGACAGTGCATTCACATAAATTTCATTTGCACCCTCAGCTCGGTGACATGAGCCCGGGGGGTGGGGGGGGGGACTCTTATGGGGCAGGACTAATTGCTGCCTGGGGATTTATGTTAATGTGTGTGTGAGTGTGTGTTTGCCTTGCTGTCTCTTTGCCAATGTAAACACTCTAGTGAATATTTAATGCACCTGTTTATCTGTGTCTGCCTGTCAGTGTTTGATAACAGAATGTCAGAAAAGACACAGGAGTTAATGAGGCTCGTTTTTGTCACCTGGAGTGGGTTGCACACAGCTCTGTGGGCATTAGTTCTGTGTGTAATCAAGACTTTGATGTTCAATCTGTGCAGCCATAATACAGTATCCTAGTGGCAATCGTTGTTGGTAAATCATAAATGCACTCACCAAACATAAAGTAGTATACGATTCTGAAATCCCAAATACATCCTTCCTCAGAGCGTAGAGTAAGGGTATCAGCTTATCTTGAACGACCATCACCGTCTGGATTTCTGATGTGTACGATAAAAGGGAGTAATTACTCTTTGATAATAATGCATTTGCAATGATGCAAATAGCCGATCAATTTATCTAACAAATGGAATTAAATGTCATTCTGAATATCATGCTGACTTAAGTAATTCATATTTTTTTGTCTTATGATTCTCCTATGAAAGGATATTGAAATGCTTTAATTTAACTTGAGTGTTTCGAGCAAAAACATGATGATAGGAACTCCTTTTAGTCAGCCAGCGGATCCAATTCCTTCACTTCTTGTAAGAACAATCTGACATAATTTCTTGTGTTTGCATTTCAGAATAAAGCGAGAGAAAAACTGTCAGGGGTAAAACTTTTTGTTCTGCGTAATCTCATCTGATGTAGTGCTGCAGTGTTTCCTCTGTCTCTGCACTCTCCTGTCCTCAGCAGGCAGGCTCATAAATTGGACAGCTAAGCCTTTCATAAAGTTTAATAAAACGCTGTTTGGTGGCTCAGGGGAGCTGGTATTAGTGACGAGAGCCGCTGCTGCCATTCCACCAAATCACATCATCATAATGAGGCTGTACTATGGGAGTAAGACACCTCCCTTACCACCCACACATCCACCCACCTCCCCTCCAGCCCTTTTGTTTTCTTTATCATCCCTCTGACACAATTCGATGTCTTCACTTCAAAGCATTTTTCCACTGGGAATATGGGGATAGCGCAGTTTAAACGCTGGGGCCAGCTTGGACAGGCTAAGGTTATTTCTCATTTAGTAAAGATCACAGACGCTGTAAATGCTCCTGCGGCATGCCGTGAATGCCAAAAGCGTTGTGATTGGCAGCTTGACGGCAGCGGCAGCATTTGCATGGCATTTAGCTGGATGGGCGATGGCCACCCCTAACACCAAGGTGGGTAAATAAGATGACTTCTCTGTTCGCACAATGTACACACGCATGAACACACAGCACTCACGCATGCAATCGCACTCTTCAACTACCCCCAACTATCTTGGCCTGC
This sequence comes from Eleginops maclovinus, assembly GCF_036324505.1. Classification (NCBI taxonomy): domain Eukaryota; kingdom Metazoa; phylum Chordata; class Actinopteri; order Perciformes; family Eleginopidae; genus Eleginops; species Eleginops maclovinus. Next base: position 11,491,872 of record NC_086360.1, on the reverse strand, counting down.
CAAACCTGGAGCCACTCATAATTGTGTGGCATTTACGCAAAGGAAAGGGACATTTAGTCGTGTGGGCGAGAGGACCGCTGAAAAAAGCTAGCTCTCAGTTCAACATTTGAGTTATTTGAGGATAATTAGTGTTGTTGCAATCACCTTGAACTTAAAGTGGACTACTAATATTAAGTTTAGAGATGGAGATTGTATATTTCGACATTAATACAATCGCTTCGTGCTGTTTTATGTTCTATTTTGAGATAACGTTGAAAAAAAAGTTTAGCCTTATTTAAGTAAGACACCATGGAATATAGTTATAGCTGCTGCAATCAACCATTGGTAAAATCTACATGTGGAGTGAAAATGGTTGCTTTTAGTGTTTAGTCTCTCTGCAAATCCTTTTTAGCTCTACAGAACATTTGAGTGTTTTTCAGCTTGTTTTGGTTTTTGCAGCACTATTGTTTTGTTTAATTTTTAGCGCTCACATCTGCATCTTTTCTAACCAGCAGAAGTCAGCTCTACTACACTTATTGAACCCCTCCTGCCCGGCACAATAAAGCAACAAACACGAGTAACGCAGAGCTTGTGAATATGATGGAGCATTCTGCAGCTAAATGGCTGGACATTTTGGTTATAGATGGGTACCCTAGATTAGCAAAAACGACCTACCTCCAGAGGAATCAGTCAAATCTATTTGGGCTTTTAACATCCTTTGTATAATCAGGCTCTGATAACAACTTCAACAGTCCAATGATACAAATGCTGTTTAGACAGTTGGTTCCCCTGGACAGGATGAGCAAAGCAGGCAAACAGCTGGTTGCATAAGCTCAAAGCTGGCTGGGGGCAGAGTGCACAGAGCCTCTATTCAGTGAAGGCACAAGTATTGAGGGAAAAGAGCTTCTTAGTCAACGTATCAAAGTGAATAAATGTGTTCTTTGGTGACCTGTAACACCGCAGTGCAGAATGAGAGTGATGAAATAACACTGCATACATCAAAGTGTCTATTCGTATGGCAGATTATGGAGCTTTATGCTGATTGTAGTAAGATAGTAGTAATAGTTTAATGGTAAGATTTTTATACCCTTCATAATTGTGTACAGTATGTATGGGGGTTGGCATATGTAGATCAGGTAGTAATGGTTTTAATGGTGGCAAAAATGTATTTAATTTCATTCAGAGGCATCATCCCTATGAATTACAATATTTGCATATGTTCCCACACCTCTTCCTATTCCCAAAGATCTGTTTATGTGCCAGAAGTCACATTAACCTCTCTGAATCATGTTATTTTCTAATATTTTATCCGGCGGCAGAGCAATCACACGCTCACATTTACACACCGTCCTTCAACTTTTATTCACCTGAAATGATTGTGAAATGACATTACCGGTGACAGCCAGGCAATAACAAAAGTACAAAAACTTCTTTGAAAACAATAAATCAATAAGCCTCGCCAACACATCCTGTTATATTCCCAACTCCTTGACACCTGAAGCTCATTAAACACAGCCTAACGTCAACTTAGAAGAAGGAGAGTACACAGAGGCTCGCCTTTTCACAGCCTATCACAATAAGAGCCACTGAGCAACCTTGATATATTGTATATACTAGAAATAAATATGATTGTCCTTTAATCAGATTTTATTATACTGGGGACTCCCGCTGGCAAATCTACTGAGGGCTGATAGCCTGTAATCTTATTGCAGAGAGCGCAGTGTGTTTCATCTCCCCTTCTTGATGGTGTTTTATCATGTCAGGACTATTATTGTTCCTATTGGTATATGTGTTCCCGCATTTATATGCGCTGGTGTATAAAATGTAATAAATTGAGTTATCGTACATTCTTGAGCGACTGTCTCTGTTTGCATATGTATGTGTGCACCCTGAGGTCCCTCCAGCTTGAACGTGGGTGCTAATTTTGCATCCCCAGTGTGTCGGCTGCTTTGAGGGAACGGCTCTGTTTATGAACAAGGCATACTGACCAAATTTGTGCCGTTTGTGACGTTTTCCCTCTGTCTCTCCTCTGTGTCCGCCTGCCGGGGCATATTGTGAGCCTGCATGGCTGGAGAAACAGGTGCACTCATACTGAACTAAACGCCATACGCATCATTGAGCAGCATTACCAACCTCTCCCCACTCATCACTCTCACAGGATGCTGTGGGTGTGTGTGTCGGTATATTTGTGTGCATGTGTAGTGTAGAGGGCTCCGTTAACAAGAAAGGTCTAATAAATTAACCTGTGTGTCCACAGCCTCCTCCCTTCCTTCGCTCTTACCTATTCCCCCATTACCCCTTCCTTCCCCTCACTCGCCTTTTGGCCCCTTCTTTCTCTCCTTACTGCTGTTGAGAGTTTGCCATTTTTCTCTTTTTTGTCCTGTAATTCTTCTTTTAAAGCTCAGGGGGTGGTGTTGGAGGCATTACAGTATATGCCTCCTGATAACTGTCTGGGAGCAGATCAGAGTAACATGCCTAGATAAATGTTCTGTTGTTTATGTGTGTGTGTGTGTGTGTGTGTGTGTGTGTGTGTGTGTGTGTGTGTGTGTGTGTGTGTGTGTGTGTGTGTGTGTGTGTGTGTGTGTGTGTGTGTGTGTGTGTGTGTGTGTGTGTGTGTGTGTGTGTGTGTGTGTGTGTGTGTGTGTGTGCTGATATGCTTGCAATGCATAGTGTTGTCCAAGTGATTGTAAGCTTTTCTAACAGTGTGTATTCATGTGCATTCATGTATCTCAGGTATTGTATAATGTGCAGTGTGTGTGTGTGTGTGTGTGTGCCTACATGCACTACAGAAAGTGAATGCCGTTTCTGGCCAGTACTGATCTCCCTGTCCTGCTGAATGGTGGCTGATTGAGACACATGGACTGCCTTTGTGCCCTGATCTAGTTGCCATTGATTACCTATCAGGGTTTTTGATTGCATCCTGGAAGTAATTCTTTTAAATAGGCCCTAATGGCCTCCAATCTGGGCTGATGACGACCTCAGAGAGTCCAGTCACAGATCCATTTAGGCCCTTTCAGACCCCTGCACGTACACTCTGAAACTCTCGTTCATTGCTCACATCCCCCCCTCCACTTCCACCAGCACCACCACTAGTACCCCTTTGCCTTGTGTCAGCGCCACATCTCTACGTTCTTTACTGCAAAAACAGAGTGACAATCTGCCTCAAACTTTGATAGATGGATCTTACCCATCCTTTACAGCAAAGAACAGGTCTCGGCCGAGGTTAGAGAAACTGATGGTGGCACCAGGTGAGCAACGTGATTGAGAGAGAAAGTGAGATAGACAGAGAAAAGCTAAGGGACACACAAATTGAACTAATCCTGCTTTTAACTGAAAAGAGATGAAGTGAGACGTAGATAAATCCAGATTTAGATACCTGCAGAAAGAGGAGGAAAACGAAGCAGAGGAAAAAGAGGAGGCATGACAGATCTGTTAGGGATAACGGTGAGAGAGGAGGGAGGAGGGTGAAAGGGGGGCGTCAGTATGTCAGCCTGTGTTATTATAGTCTGAGGGTTGGATGGAGGCATGAGAAGGAGGAAGAAGGGGGGGGGGGGGTTGCAGCAGACAGGAAGAGGACTCGCCGTCTAATCCTCCAATTTTCTTACATTACTGCTCCCCCTCCTTCTCTCCACCTCCATCCTTCTCTCCACCGCGAGCCTCCCTTTCTCCCTCCCTCCCTGCTGCCAGGCCTGTCGACAAATGAAACGGGAGAAAGCGGCAGCTTCACAGAGATTGACTTGGAAGGAGTAAAACACACACAAAAAAGAGACGAGACAGAGACCCCCCGCACCTCTAACAACATAAATGTACAGAGAAAACCCCAGTGGCTGGATCATCTATTGTTCTGTGTTGGACAAAAAATACTGTGTGGGCTCCTACATAAGCCATATGCTTTCTGCAAACATTCTTCCATTTCAGTCATACAGCACGCCCCGTCAACATGCACAGGAGAATTTACATGCACCCGCAGATTTGCGAGGAAACTGCAGCTGTCTTGTTGTAAAAGCTGCCCTGAGCGTGATCAATAACTTCCTGCTGAGGAGGAGAAAAACCTGATGACAGAATATTAAATTAAAGAGATTGTTTTACGCCGGGAATGTATTAACGGCTCACTTAGCAGAATTAGGAAGCAATGATGACAAACAAGGTTCCTTTGCCAGGCAATGCTGCTTGTTAATATGCTGAACCTTGTTTATTTATTTATTATTATATATATATTTCCGCCAAGGATTGGTTCATTTGATTTAATCCAGAGTTATACTGTACCTGGTTTGTCTGGCACTGATTTCATAAATGGCTGCTATTGATAAAATATGGGGCTTCAGTGTTGGAAATGAAGTGAAGTTTTTACGGGAATTGACATCACAAGTTCAAAATAATATTCCTATAATTTATTGTCAATATCCTCAGACTATAACAATCAAATGCAAAACTGTGAGGCATCAAACTTGAATGTTTTGTCACTTAGGATGCTCCTAGCAATTTGCTCAATCTTGACCTTTACCACACATCTCGAATTTCCAACAAACAAGTCAACATGACTTTTTAAAATCTCCTGCAAAATAAAAGTTAACAATATTTATACTTCCCCCTTCACCACAATTGAGTGATTTCCTTTTCCCCGCCCTCTTGATTGATTTGCATTCCAATCACTTCTCATTGGGTGAGGCAGACCCTGACTGAGTGGGACTAATTTGCCATGCTAATGAGATGGCTCCGACAAACAGAGCCAGCTGGAGACCAGAGTAAATGATCCTGTCATCAGTCAAGAACACAAACATGGCTAACAGCTAATTAGCCCGCTGCAGTTTGTAGAGGTGACATTCTATCTGATCTGTGCTGCGGTGAAACAGAAGAAGAAAAAAGAGAGAGGGGGAACAGTAAATGAGGGAGGATGAAGGTGTAGCTTGGTGATAATTTTTTAGTTCTCACAAACACTCTTGTGGCATCATAGGTAATACACAAACACATACAAACAGTGGCGGTTCTACGTGGAATTACTACCCGGGCAAGATCTCCTCCGACCCCCCCCAAGGAAACAAATTCTTTTTTTTCTGCAATGTTTTATTATAACAATGTAATGTAACTGAAAGACAAACTTATTTTTCAAGAATCAATCAATGCACACAATTCACACAAACAAAAACGTGTAGGAATTATAGGCCTGTAATTATAATATTATGAATGAAATGTGCGTTATTTGGAAGAAAGTCGAGGTGTGACAGTGACATTCCTTTATACAGTGGATCCCCCGTTCCCCCCCTTGTCCGTTCCATTTGGGAGACCCAGAGGTGAACTGTCAACCGCGGCCGCGGCCGCGCCCCCTCCCCTTTCCCCTTCTCATACAGCTTCTGTGCACAGCACCTTATCAGCAAGTAGGGGCGCCTGCAGATGCAGGGGGCGCCAATTTGCCAATTCTCCACACAGTGATATGATAGATAGAAAACCGCTTCGCGGCCCAGTTGACTTTTTTTAAATTTAAAGTGCTTGCTCGTGCCGCCCCCCACGAAATGCCACCCGGGCGGCTTCCCGCTTCGCCCTTGCCCAAAACCGCTACTGCATACAAACACGGACATGTAAACCTTCCCCTTTTTCATTGCTCTGTGCCATGCAATGCAGATCAGAGCGAGCATGTGCCGTCAGAATGAGGGGAGAAAATATGCTAAGCAGACAATCAGAGGTGTACCCCCTGGTGCTAAACAGCCAATCATGGCTGTCCCAGTTTGTGTCACCAGCCAGCAGGAGGCAGAATTAGTCCTGGTTAGCAGCCAGAGCCCTGCAGAGTGGCTGATTAGTCTTTAGACTGAAGAGGAGACAGAATGTTTAAATTCTGACTGCATATCCAAGACTCTTTTGCACAGCAGACAAAGCAATATTATTTTCATATTGAAAAGTTAGCAGCCTTGTAGTGGGCTTGTGAATGCAATTCATTATACTGAACTATTATGACTTGAAAAATGGGATAAGAAGTGGTTTGTCATCGAAGCTAAGGTTGGCCAGAATTGCCAAGCAGAGAAAACAGATAGCATAGCAACCTGTGACTGCACACCCTTCTCACTCAAAGTGGCCACACCCTTAGTTGTGTATAACCCTAATTCATCCCCGTATAGTTGTTAAGGACAGGAAAGTAAGGGATTAGAAGCCTTTCGTTTTTTCCCGGACATTTGTTTTTTGCTGTAAAGTGTCTCGCTTTCGGACCCAGCCTCGAGTGGGCAATAGAGGAACTGCAGTATTTGGCACTTCTGCACTTGCTTAATTTGTTAGCACAAGAGGTTGCCTCATGATTTGTTTGCCTTTCTCTCAATTGTAAAAGTACACACATTCGTAATATATTGTTCATTACACAATATATATAAGTAAGCATATATATGTGTTTGTCATTATATTTGCATTCTCCAACTCATAAACACCTACTCCAAATTGTCTTCATAGAAGAAGTTCTAATTGTTAACAAATACTGTACCTTAACAAAACAAATGCCCTTATATCTGTTCATAATTAAATTACGACTTCTGCTACAATGTCTGCCACAAACTGGTGTCATGATTAACTTGCTGCATTACTCAGGCCCTTGGGGGATTTCTTTCTTTCATTCACTCCCGCATCACCGATTGCCTGTTAATTAATTGTGCTTCATCTAAGACTCCCTCTTTCTCTCTTCAGTGTCTCGGCCCGTTTGTGTTCTGTTTGCTGTGGGCTCTTTCAGTTTTTTTATCAGCACAAACACTTGCTTTTATCCATTTGTAATCTAATAAAGAAATGGCAGCAATCTGTATGCTCCTTTTGGGGGACTGGATGACTTTGAGCACCAGATGCTGATGTTCCCCCAGAGTCGTTACTGCGATGTAGCCGATTCTTAACTGTCGCCAATAAAGAGACACACACTTTCTCTCTCTCTCTCTCTCTCTCTCTCTCTCTCTCTCTCTCTCTCTCTCTCTCTCTCTCTCTCTCACACACACACACACACACACACACACACACACACACACACACACACACACACACACACACACACACCTCCATTTGTTCACTCAGTGTGGGGGCAGGATTAACCTGCTGGTAGCGGAGTAAATCCAACTCTGTCTCCGCCTCTCCGTCTCTGTGTCTGAGGAGGCCTGGTTATCCCTTCACACGAGCTCCCTGTTCAAAGGGGGGGCCACCGGGGATTAATGACGTGTTAAAGGGGCGAGCATGAGGGATTTAGACGCAGCTCGCTTTAAGGACAGGAGATTTAAAAACATGGACCAGTGGTTAGTACTTCCTGAATTATGATTAGTTAGACATTTAACCCCCAACACACACACGCACGCACACACACACACACACACACACACACACACACACACACACACACACACACACACACACACACACACACACACATTGTCAGAGAAAGAAGTCAGTGGCATGTTTTTATTTTTTTTACATTTATTTTGAATGTGTGTGTGAGAGAGAGAGAGAGAGAGAGAGAGAGAGAGAGAGAGAGAGAGAGAGAGAGAGAGAGAGAGAGAGAGAGAGAGAGAGAGAGAGAGAGAGAGAGAGAGAGAGAGAGAGAGAGAGAGAGAGAGAGAGTGTGTGTGAGAGTGTGTGAGAGTGAAAGGAGGGAGGACCGGATAGGCTGAGCTGCACTGAGATTAAGGGACATATGTACAGGTGATGATAGCTAGTCGGGATCAGTGCACTGAGCAATGTGTTAGGGCCAAGGTTTCTCGTCACCCACTCCCCAACTCAAGCCCTGTCAAACCCACCTCTTCTCCTTTAATCCCCCCATCCTCTATAAGCCACTCGGCCTCCCACATAATACACACACATACACTCAACCAGCCTGCAATACCATCTACCCTCAAAATCCGTTCCTGTGCAATCTCCTGCACATCAGCTGCCAAATGAAGTTCCTCTTTAGAAAAAAAAAAACTTGCTGTGGAATCGTCTGAGGCAGCGTGGCTGGCGGCTAAGGCAGCCCTTGTGTTGAAGCCAATAATCCGGCGTCAGGGCTTCAGGTGCACAGAGGGATGTGATTGACAGGGCTCGATATGAGGCCCTCGCCTCACTTGACATTTGGGTTTCATAAGGTCTGGAACAAAAGGCAGGGGCAAAATAATCAGAGAGGGGCGCAGGCAAATAAATCTGTTTATTCCTCTTCACCTACCCCCCCCCCCCCTCACCTCCCCACATCACGCCTCAACCCTTGGAGGGGAAAGAGGGAGGGCATGATATTACCTTTCTCGAGCCTTAGTGGATTCACGCAGCCGACAGCAGGTCACTTTAGGCCCTGTGCTTACCTGAGATATTAGTTTGTATGTGTGGTAAAAAGAGATGTGTATTTGAATGGCTGATGCCATGTGTATGTGTGCACAATCCTGTGTATGTATGAAGGAGAGGCAGAGACAACAGGAAAGACAGAGAGACAGAGGCAGACATACCGAGGATTGATGTGGTGTCATATCGTGAATAACCATTTGTATGCCTGTGTGTTTGAGCATGAAAAAGATTAAATGATGAAGAAATGATAGAAGTCATCCTTTATCGTGCTAAAGTGGCCGCTTTGAGACACAATTAGGCACTCAAATGATAACAGATCTGATCCATAGTCATAAGAGGTGATAATAAATTCAGAGAAAGAGAGAAGAAATATGAAGCGAAATGTGGCAGAAGATGATTTAGATTTTCGACACAGTCAGTTAGTGCAGCTAAATGGCTGAACGCAGTGGTTAAGCGAGCTGCTGACCCAGCAACAGCGTGTTTCATTTACCCACACTAAACATCTACTCACTGCTGAGAAGGTTTGCTGTCATGCTGTGGTGTCATCAGCGAGTGTCTCTGAGGGAGAGAGACAGAGTGTTAATCTTAGATGTAATAACTATTTAAATTTACACACCATTATGTTTTTTTTTAAATGTACTGTTGATAATTTAAACAAAAATGTCATGATTTTAATCCTCCTTTAAGTCCATTTAAAATACTTTGACTTTTTTCCGCTTTCTGCAACTTTCATAGACTCACATTTATGTCACCTACATTAATATTATACAGCTACAATCATTTTTTGTTAGGCCTGTTAGTTACTTTACAGATTCGAACTATGAATGCAACCACAAAGCAATAAGTAATATAAGGTTAACCTTTATTGATCTCCATAGGCACATTCTGGTTTCATAGCAGCAACAGCAATAGGAGACCAGGAAACACAAGATTAAGAGTAAGATATATTAAAAATAATAAATAAAGAAATGCAAGTAACGGTATTAGTTCAAATGAGAAGGTGCTAAATCTGTTTACATATATAACATCTATTAACTTATATCAATAGTCAAACAAGATGATTCTTTATGCAGGACTTTGATTTGCAACACTTTGGTTTTACTTTTAGTTAAATAATAGCCTACTACTGTCAACTGCAGGTGCATTTGTCTAAAAAACCTTTTAAAATATGTTCCAACACTTATCCTCAGACAGAGGGGAGTTGAAGTTCATTAGGTGTTTACAATATTTGTCCTAACCCTAGGACTACATCATATACATCCTATACAAGCAAGCAGAAATACATTGGGAGAGGAGCTCAATGAGAATGTAATTGCAGGGTTGTAAGTGCAATATGTGGACATAATAGCAGACGGTTTTAATAGGCGACTCAATTAAAAACAGGAAAAACATGAGACACCTCGGGGCCATATGCTTGCTTCTGCCTGGAAGTCTCTATAAAAAAATCATAAATCAACAGATAGTTTCCAGATTAATCCCTGTGACATCTTTTAGTACCAGACCGAGCCCCCACGTGGGGAGTCTGCATAAATTGCATCCTGTTGGATTTGATTGGACTACATATCGATGATTGGCAGGTGGACGGAATTCAGTGTGTACACTCGTATGTTGCTATTGGCTGTCTTTAGTGGTCGCTCCTCCTGCAGACCACACACCATTGGCTGCGGGAGCTTCGCAGAGGTGCCGGGAAGTTGTAGTTCTTTACAGCAGACGCACATCTGTAGTGGTTATTATCGACTGATATGAATTAAACTACACGTCCCGACGTCACGCTACGGGCTCATATAATTGTTGTGAATATGTAATTGCGCTCCTACGACTGGTTGCTTCTAAATTTGGCTTCGCGGTGGCAGGCTGGTACAGTCTGTGAGGTGGTCGTTGCGCTGGTGCTGTGAGGCTGTCAACATCAACGGAGGCTGAAGGAAATTAACCGATAAATGCGTGACCACGGGACGCCGTGGACAAGCTCTTTCGCGAACAAGCAAGGTCACGATGTGTCAAAAGTCGATGCTCAGTAGAAAAACGTTGTAAATCTAGAAAAACATCATTCAGATTTGCGCTTGAACAATTACGCGCAGGAGATTTTTGGAGATCACGGAGCCAACTGCTGCTTCGATTTTCACACTGAATGGACTTTTAAAATACGGTCTTAAAGCATGGCGGCCAGCCAAATGTCCCAGGATGTTTCCTCTCTTTACGGAACCTGCACATAACCCGCTTAACTGCCAGTGACTGACCTTTTACGCACAGTGAAGATCCGTGCTTCCACAATTTTAGTTTTGTTTATGCAGACGAACTTTGCCAAACATTTTAATGATTCGAGATCTGAGCAAGATGTACCCCCCGGCACGGCATCCGGTAAGTAAGGGAGCAGCATCAACCAAGCTATTATGTCAAAACAGCGCAGATTAACAGCCGTGCGCCTGATGCGTAATCAGTTTAGATCAAGTTTCCGTGCCACTGCGCGCTCGCCCGGACAATTGCGTTCATTGTCAAACTGCTGCAGCTGTGTGTGTCTGTGAGTGTGCGTGGGTTTACGTGTAAAGAGACTGAGTGAAACCAAAAGGCCATCCGTATCACAGAGGGGCCTTTTGTGATCTACAGTCTTGTGTGTGTGTGTGTGTGTGTGTGTGTGTGTGTGTGTGTGTGTGTGTGTGTGTGTGTGTGTGTGCGTGTGTGCGCGTGCGTGCATGTGTGTTGTGACACTGAACCTAGGTTGCTCAGTTCTTCCTCTCTCTCCTCCACTTCATGTGCCATTTGGTTTGGGTTGAGGTTCCCCACCAGCCGGGACAGCCGTTAAAGTTCACCGTCACCGAGTCCTGTGACCGGATCAAGGAGGAGTTCCACTTCCTGCAAGCCCAGTATCACAGGTGAGAGTTTGGATGGAGCATGTCATGGAAACATTTACTCATCCTCCTCCAAATACTCAGGAAAAATACACATAAAGCATTCCAACTTTGCATTGAGCTCAATATGTTGTTATGGGTCCATGTGAACTGCAACAATGTGGTTGAAATATTGTAATGAGCATGGTCACTGCTGTGATGTCAACCTGCTTTGTACCAGTCATGTTATCGCAGTGTGACCAAAAGGTTTTAGGGGAAATGCATGATGCAACTACATGAATTACAAGACAGAAAACTGATTTGTATTTTGAATCATTTGAGGGAAGAATACAACAATTCTAGATTGAGGTAAACAAACATTTGAGGAGCCCATGAAAGGATTGTCTTCCGACCCTCCCTTCAACATAGGGGCACATTTTGTCTCCGCTCCATCTATTACTACAGACTAACCACAGGTACAGCCCATCAACCTCAGTATGCACGTCTTGCTCTGCAAAGGCAAGTGGTGTGAAATACTTTTTTAACCAACATGATGAAGTGTGAAATACATTGCTTGCGGGCAGAACCATAAGCTTGATACCAATGCATAATAATCGCCCACTTCTGGCCTCCTTGTAATTATTGCCCAATCACCTGGTGAGATGAACCAGTGCTGACCAATCCTTGAGCTGAATGAGCCATATCAAGAATAGTGCTGGCTGCATGGGTTATACTGCGATCAAACTGCAAATGAATGAAATCCAACATTTTGATCATTTTGTCAGGATTTATTTAGAAAAAATAAGGAAACATTCTTTCAGCTTAATCCCCTGTCACATGTAATATACCTGGAGATATCTAGAAAAGCTTTATAAAAAAGTATATTGTGTAAAAACCTGTGTCGCTAGATTGTAAATTCGTCGATCTTCTGGGTTGATAAAACCAACTGTCAGAAATGCATCTTCATCAAGCTCAATTGAAGGTTTACAGTATGATAGAACACTGTAGATATAAAGCCTTGTAATGTTGTTATGCCACTGTTATCATATTCTATAATTTTATATCTTGTCACATGCAAAAATGTCTTAATTTGTGTGTCTTTGGCTCGTCAGCATCCTAACTTTACCTGCAACCTTGCATACCTGACCATTGTCTCATAGATTACACGTTTAAAAGCTTGCTGTTGTAATTTGTTGAGGCTTTCCAGTAAAAGACCACGTTTGAAAGAGTTAGGCTTTTGTGAAACCACACTTGTAAAACGAATCCTCGTTATATGGCTGCTTTTTGTTGATGGTGCAGTTTGGGCATCCGCTCACACTGTAAACAATATATGATGAGGTTTGTGTGGTCGTTTATTGATCCATTAATTACTGTACTGCACCTGCTGAGTAAGTGTCTGTGTCTGCAGGGAAAACTAGTGGCATCCAAGCAACTTATTTTTTCTAACTTTGTTGCACTCATATTTTTAAATACAATTTTAAAGGTTGTAGTCACTTACAGGCTCGGTTTTATGCATATTATCTGTCTGGATTTTATTTTTAGTTTCATGTGAGAAAACATGTAAGGTACTGTATCTTGTAGACTATCCTAATTTGAATTCATGAATAATTGTAGGTGTTTTTATTTAATTGTTAAAAACTTTTAAACACTAACACAATGTGTTGTTCTGCCTACAGTCTGAAAATGGAGTGTGAAAAACTGGCCAGTGAGAAAACTGAGATGCAGAGACACTATGTCATGGTGAGTCCCATTGACCATGTGTGTATGTTTCTGTGTGACACGTTTGTTTGACCCGGCATTGATCTTTGTTTTTCTCTTTGTTTTTTTTAGTACTATGAAATGTCGTATGGACTCAACATCGAGATGCACAAACAGGTAAGAAGCCCAAATTGCAAAGGCAGTTTTCAATATTTAATTATCTCATGTTTCAAATTGTCCAGCCATCTTTTTGAGGCCTCATGTTTAATCCAGACAGAAATGAAAATCGTTTTATCTGATTATAATGCATTCTTCATTCTTCTGGTGATCGTAATATTCAAGTGGTAGCCCCAGTTTGGGTCTGTGCTGTATCACATTAGAAATATGTGAAAATATCTACCTTCCAAAAGGTTGTTTAACACTTACCTTCATTAAGAAGTAAAGACCCAAATATTTGGATAGCAAAAAGGACTCCCTATTAAATACAAATGATCGTGCAACAAACCACTCTGATTGTAATCCAGACAAAGAAAGCCGTAAATAACACATTTACTTCTTTAATGTACACAGACTAATTAAAAACTATATTATAAGTATTGATATATTTTAGGATTGTTTCCAATATTGTATACTTTTTTATAAAATAGTGCATTCATATTTTGCTCGTGTTTTAGAAAATATGATATGACATCTATCTAAATCAAGAAGCACAGTCAGAATATGAGACTTGGTTTAAATAGGGGCATCATACTGACGCCATATATATATATATTTTTATCAGAGATGGTTAGATGAGTCTTTGAAGATTCTGGAAATACCTGCAGCGCAGCGGTCAGTTTTATCAAACAACCTTCTGGGCTTTTCAAAGATCCCCGGGTAATTATTTTGAGGAAGTCTGGATGCTTAGCTTGAATGTAATGGTTAAAATAAGAAGCCCAAACTGGTGCCAGTGTGCTTTGTGAGGTTGAATAGCAATTCAACGTGTGGATAATGATGTCGTCAGTTTCATTGAATGAGAGAATGGGCTGAAAAATGTCTTGAGTGAGCGAGGATTTGGCCTTTAACGAGCCTTTACATTACTGCTGCCTTTTTTAAACGTGGAGGTCATTAGCATACATGTCTGTGTTAACCACACATGAGCTGCCAGGCTAAATGGGCCACAGCTAACCAGCTACACGTTCATTTCCAGAGTAATGGTGTGTGTGTGTTTGTGAGTATGAGAGGAACAGATAAATGCTTGCCCTTTGTTTTGCTGTGTGTATGATATTCTGTTGATGTGTGTGGCTGTGTGTGTTTTGGGTCGTGTGTGCGGCGAGGTATCTGTTTAACAGCCTGTATGTATACTGTACATGTTTGCTTAGTATGTGTGTTTGTGTGTATTTGTCTGTATGCACAATGTAGTTGATTATTTAGTTCTGTGTTTAGTATTTGTGTGGTTTGTGTGTGTGTGCATGTCCTAATATATTGTAGACCTTTACTTGTATGTGTGTTGGTCTTTGTGTTTGTTTCGGTTGATGTGTGTGTGTTTGTGTGTGTGTGTGTGTGTGTGTGTGTGTGTGTGTGTGTGTGTGTGTGTGTGTGTGTGTGTGTGTGTTTCTGTGCGTGGATCTTACACACACATACAGCTTTTTACTGGCACACTAATCAGACTTGTCTGATGAAACAGGGGGTGTCTACTATAAATCCTGCTGTCTGCTGCTGTAAGGGTGTGTGTGTGTGGTTGGCCTGCATACACCTGTGTGTTTATTTGGGGGAAGGGAGAATAAATAAAAGGAGATCAAATGTGGCCTGTGGCTTTGTTTGGTGCCCAATGATTTCTGTCAGGAACCAGCTTTGGAAGGTGAATCCCTGATTCTGCCAGCAGTCGGTGTGTGTGTGTGTGAAAAGGATTTTGATTTTGATGTGCAGACCGTCAATTGTGTATCCACCGACTTGGATATGATGGTACGACGTGTGTGGCTCGTTGAGTGGATTCCAAAGGAGGGGACGGGGTGGGGATTGTGGTGGTGGAAATATTGATGGGGAAGGGGGGGGGGAGCCTCAGTCCCATTAAGGCAGTCGACCTCCGCTACCAGGCGAATTGCTAATATTGCTTGTTTAGCATTTTCTGAGGGTAATAGGCCCATTGATTTTTGGCTCTGCTCTGTTTTATTTACACAGAGGGGCTTTGGTGCACTCGTTAAAGAGAAATTGACTCATAGGAGGAGAGGACGAACAGGGAGGCAGAGAGGGGGGAGAAGAGGGATATAGCGGGAGGATTGTACAAGGGGTGTAGAGCATGGGACTGAGCTGCCAGAGGACAGCTAATCAATTGCAAATTAGCGAGGCTGAAAGAGAAATAAAGCAAGCGAAGGATTGGGAGGAAAAGGGAAGGAGGAGGGAGGAGAAAGTGGTGAAGGAAGGAAGTAATAAGACGTTTTGATACTGAAGACCGACAGTGTTTTCAACAAGGTCTGACAACTCATTTTACAGCAGCAGATAGGGAGACATTTGTTTCATTTTGAGGATTTTGGTCACGTAATGTGTTACTTCGAGAAAATGCAGTTAGAAACAAGATTAAAAGCCCACTGGAAACTTTGAATTACAAAAATATGAATTTAAAGGACTTATTTGCTGATACAAAAGTGTTGAAAAAAACAGATTAAGATTTTACTTTAAATGTAACTTCTGTTTCTTAATGAGGGGGACATTGTGACGGACTTGAGGAAATGGGGCCATGCATTTTTGTGGTTGGGCCTAGCAGCACCTCTAAAGCTCACTGAATACTTTCCTTTTTTAATTTTGCCCCAAAGAAAACAAAGACAGGTTGCAGTTCTGTGGATTTTACGAACAACCTTTGGATGGTGTAGTGCTTTTCTGACTGGTTATATTTTCCAGCTGTGAAAGATATACTGTTTAACATTTACACATACAATCGTAACTACTGGACACATATTATATTTTTTGATTTGTGTACTTAGATTATCCTAAATGTTTCCAAAAGTTTATTCTAAATCTAGATGAATCTGTTATTATAATAAGTTGCTAGAAACCAGCTGCTAGAAGCTGTCATAAAATTAGTTTTTTTTGAGACCTTGCTCGTTTTTAGCTATTCATTCGGACGAAGGATTTTAGTCATATGACATCTGTATCTTAAGTGATCAGTCAAACAGGTGGAGCTAACTTTAACGGTTAGCTCCAGCTTCTCCACCCTGTGTCTGCCGGGAAAACAATGATTTTTCAACCTATAGACATGCAACTTTGACATTTAGCAACACATGGATATAAATTCACTTTTTCTACAAGAAATTAGAAGCCAGAAAGAAACCACTGGCATAGTTATTTGTTTGTGTTTTTATTTATGTTGGTCAATTAAGACACCACTACTGACCTTGGTAGGGGAAAGAGAGGGTTTATTTAAAACTGTAATAAGGTTAATTAAATACTGCATACTCTTCATAAAGCACTCATTTTGAAGCTTAAGTTGTCTGTAAAGCTGTCTGTATAGCATCCTTTGTTTTTTCCTCTCTGTCCTGACCTACCTAAGAAGTGGTGTCTTTCACACACACTCACACATGGTCACAAAGGAGTTCAGCATTTATATAGTGAGGTCCATTAGGTGTATTAGCTGGTGGTGAAAAGTGGTGCTGATGAGGTGCATACAAAGCTCCGCAGGGGAGATGGACATTTGATCTTCTATCTGACCCAATCTGACTCCGAGGCTGCTGGCTGATCTAATTTCTTAGTTGTTTTGAATTAAAGTGAGAGTATTTGAGCTGTTCCTTTCTTTTGGGCAACATGTTCCCAGCAATAACAACTTATCACCTCTTATCACAAAGAAAGTGCCGTAGTCCAAGAAGCTAAAAGATAGCAAGTAGGTGCTCTCAGGTAAATAATGAAAGCATATTCAGTGGCAAGCTCTGTAGTAGCCCTATTTTTCTCTTTTCAAAAGGAAGATCACACCATTTATTGCATGTTGTTGATCTGATCACAAGGGGCAAACCATAAAATAAGAACATTGATGTTGTAGAGTTGCTCACTGGTATTTCTCTTTTTTCAACCAAAGAGGCTTTTTCTCCAGCGACTCACACAGAGGGTCGAAGAGAAATTCCGCGCACATGATCTGGTCTTTGAGGTTACCAGGCTTTTTTGACCACAGAGTCCTTTAATCTAGCAATAAGCTCCATGGATCGAACTGAGTTTGAGTCCTAACCTAAAAGGGCTCTCTGGCACGTCATTTGTTGTTATTTATTCACTGTGGAGACGGTGACAGGTACAGGTCGAAGCATAGGTATGCTTGCTGAAGGAAAAAAATCTCTAGGTTTAAACAAACCTGGGCTCCTTTTTTTCCCCGGCTTGTCTCTGTAGTGTGAACAGACATGTTGGCCGAACAGGCTGACATCTCCTGCACTCAGTCCGACATCCACGATTGTCTGCCATTGATGTAAAATGTCACCTGAAATTGGTTGTGTTGCCTCGTAGAAAAGCTTCTCCATTTCCTTTTCTGCTCCAGTGCTTTTGTGTCTTTGTCTGTACCAAAATCTCAGGGTCAACCCTTCCAAACAAATCGATCGGAGGTTCAGTGTGTAGTTGCAGTTGTTAATGGAGATCCGTATCTTTACATTACACCTTTAGATTCTTTATATTTACACATTGTGTGTATTTGACGTTCTTTCAAAAGTAGAAATGTTTTAGTTTGAAGTAATTAAACGACAACAATTAATAATAACTGCTGATTTTTGTAATTATAAAGTAACATTTTTAACATTTCTTTTGAATGATTTTTCCATAACAAAAGTAAAGAAGCATAGAAGAAATATAAAATATCCTCATTTTATATGCTGAAGCTTGTTATTGTTTCTTATTGTTACATTAATTATCATGTTAACATTGAATTTTGCGTTGATCGTTTCAGCTCAAATTTAAACCACTACAAAATCAATGCAATTATTGTAATATATGATGAGCTGTTAGAATTACTTTATAAATAATAATTAGATACTAATGTTTTTAAACAGAGGGCAGGAAGTTTGCATTACTTCATGTCAAAGTTAAGTAATGTTTGGTGTGGTACAGCTTGAATACACAATGTCGAAAGTCAATTCTATGTCAAGGCAGTAACAAAATGAAATAAAACCCCATCCACGTCTTCAACCTAACATCCAGCTTTATCATAGGGAAATAAATTCCCCCCAAAATCTTGTGCTATTTCCACATTGTGTTTTAAATGTGGCCTTGCAGCGATAGGTCAAAGCAGATACGGCAACATCTCTCCCAACCGATCCTCACCTCTTTAGCTGTCTACCATCCTCTCACTGTGTCTTTGAACAGTCCTTATGCTAGACCAGAGGAAGCAGTGTTTTTTTCATTCACTTGTTAGGGTGGTAGGCCTTATTTGCCCTCAACATATCGTACTACATACCCCTGAGCAAGGCACTTAAACCCCAACCAACTAATAAACAGTGAAGTTTCCCAGAGACTAATATGTACCAGGCAGCTCCCCGGTGTGTCTGAATGTGAAGCAGAACCAAGCTGAAAAAGGGCATGTGTGCACAGCAAGTCTACCCAGGATAAACTTTAGATATAAAATGAAAATGTCAGTGTTTTAGGTTGTCTGTGGCAGAGTGAGTCGCTGCAGTTCTGTGTTAATCACAGGTAAGTTGGACTCCCTGGAGTTACCCATCTGCCTGACACTAAATGGCTCACTAAGTTTACTGATAGCGGGTGCTCATACATCCTGTGATCATGTGTCACACAAAATATATATTTGAGATCTAGATTTATTGTTGTCTGACAATCACGCTGAGAAAATGGGAGTCCTGAGATGTTTAAGAGTATTTTCTATTTTCTATTATATTTGAATGTAAGTGATTCATCAACATTGAATGAATCACCAAAGTGGAACCTCTTCAGTAAATTACCAGTCAAATCTGTGGAAATGACTGCAAATGTCTGCAGAGTGGAAAAGGATCAGCATTAGGTTGTGTTTCTGCCTTTATGTTTGTTTTTTACCGTCTGTCTGCTGTCTGGTTATGGTGAACTTCAGTGCACTTCTTCTAGGTACTCATTTATTCTGAAGCATACTCTTAAATGGAAAACCTTTTGTGGAACTGCTGCTGCTGCTTCTTTTGCAGAGCACACATCTTATACCTGAATAAAAATATGTAAAAGTCAACTTTCAGCTGATCTGATCTTTAACACTGGATGTGCTTTAGTATTTAACCTAATATGTAAGAATAAACTGTATTTGTATTTCACAATTAATATTGTAAAGCGCAGGTGGAGTGATTCAATAATGATGTTTGTTAAGCATTAACTGTAAAGACAGGTCCTCTTGACTTGCATTTTCAAATGATCTATCTGAAAGCTATAGATCTCCAGTGTACTGTTTTTGCTTTTTTGCCTCTTTCTGACCGTCTCAGCTCTTGGATTTATTAGCACGCACTTCAATACTGTTGCCAACCTGTTAGCCTGTTCCTGTCCTTGGTCTTTAGGAAATGTACCTTCATCTGAGCATGCCTTATGAGTATTTTCTGCATTTGAGTCTTCTTCTATTTCTTGCTGGTGTTCACCGAATGTGACACAGGGTCTCATAACTTGTGCTTTTTGTGGTTTGAGTTGCAACCTTCATCTATAATTCCATTCCCATCATTGTAGCAACAACATATGAAAACGATTAGCGACACGGGACAATGGATGGAATGATCCTTCTTTTCTAACCATCTTTTCCTGCCACTGTGACAATTAAACTCTGAAATTAGCAGACAAATCAAGCTCGTAAGATACAGTAGTCGACTATTTGGGGCTCACTCCTAGAAAAAAATGCTAAAGGCTCTGGAAGTCATATTATTTGAAAAAAATCAGTAAGACAGGAGTGACTGAGAGTTCTCCGAGCATTGTGCCTGCAGGTTACGTGACCTCTTGAGGAAATATTGTTAAATATAGTTTAAGTCTTACAAATAAAGAAAGTGTTTTTTCTCCTTGTGTGCCATTTAGTGTGTGGTTGAGTGCAAGTCTGTGTTTCCTTTTCTGTTTGTGTTTGGATTAGAGTTGCACTACTAGCACTCCCTTTGGGACGATGGATCAGGCAATTTCCTGTTAAAAAAATACCTACCTGATGTGGAGTGAGAGAGAGTGCTGTATAATCTTTAAAAGCCAACCCTTGGGTTTAGTAAAACATCTGATGAATACAGAGAAGGCTGTGGAGGTGTGTACCTGTCTGTGTGCACATGGTGGTGTTTATGTGTAGCATCCTCGTGCAGTGAGGTGTGTGCATCTGTCTGAAGGGTTTGTATCCGTGTGTGTCTGCAGGTTTGCTTTCATGGCCTCCGGGGGCTTCTGTTACTACTGATACCAGAGCAAAGTTCACCTCTGTCAAGGTTATACACATGAAAGAAGCCCTCCACAGGATACTTCTGCATTTGCGTTGGACTTGGAGAAATAATCTTAGTTCATTATGGCTTTTTCAGTAGTAAGCTCTAAATTTAGCTGATTAAAACAAATCAACAACACATTTGTCATAAAGAGTAACTCCCTACTTTTTTGGTAACTCTAAATCCTTTCCTGTGTTCAGACTTCTTGGCTGAAAATCTGCTTTAGTTTTAGCATTGAATAGTGAGTTTCGGAGAGCACTTTTTGTGACGTTTGTTTTTTTCTGTTTTGGTGACATTGGCGCTAAGTGCTCATTACCGTGCTGCCTGTGCACTGCATTTTCCAGAGATCATCTTTGAAACACACAGTGTGGGTGGTACTTTGATGTCTTTTACCTTGCATTTTTCTGTCTATGAAGTTTGAGTTTCTGGTGAGTTTGCTCTTTTCGTGGCCTTTGCTGCGCAGACTTCCAATCACAATTTTTGTGTTTATTAAATGCTTAATTTAAAGTGGCCCTGTGGAGTTTTGTGTAAAGAAACCAAAGTTATGTTTACATTCAGTGCTACTCATTACAACCAATTGTGTGTATCCTCGAGGTAAAACAAATGTATGGAGTGTATTTCTTTCCTCGTTTAGTCTCTGTCGGCCTGAGTTCCCTTGAGCCAAAAGATTTTCCTTGGGGAAAAACCTGCCAGACATGGTATTTCTAAGAGCCCACGTAAAAGCTTTCAACAACTAATAACTCATCAAATTGATATTGTTTGAGCTAGCTATCATGTAAAGAAACTAAGCTATTGTTATAATTTGTAGGTCATGTGAAGAGGACGACTTGTCTGAATTTTAATGATTGTGTTGTGTGTGCCCACTTCTCTGTCTTACAGGCGGAGATCGTCAAGCGGCTGAACGCAATCTGCGCCCAAGTCATCCCCTTCCTCTCTCAAGAGGTAAGACTGAAAAAATGCCCGTCACTATGAGTTAAGACAGAGGTGGGCGAGAGAGAGATGGTGGAAGGCAGACAGATAGGACCCGTAGAAGGAATAGAAGTTTGTGGTGGTTTGTGAGGCAAGACGCAGCTTTTCACACACACACACACACACACACACACACACACACACACACACACACACACACACACACACACACACACACACACACACACACACACACACACACACACACACACACACACACACACACACACACACACACACAGATTATCCTGGGCTAATCCTCCCTGCTCGGGATAGGCTGATATACTCTGAATTTATTAAATGTCTCCCACTAACATATGCAGGAGCCAGCGGATTAGAGTGTGTGTGAGAACAATCTGTTGTGTTTGAGTTTATGTGGTTTAGCCTGTGTGTCCACCTGCATGCACGTAAAGTACACTGTGTGCTTGTACAGTGGGAGTGAGAGGTGTTTTTAATACAGTATGTTTATTATAGAATATTTCGGTGTGTAAATGTTAAATCCTGCCTCGAAAGGATTGGTGTGTGTGTGTCTGTGTTTTGAGGTGTGGGAACAGCAGGAAGGAGTGAGTGTGGACTCCAAAACTCTCCTCCAGATTAGCCATGGATTAGGAGGGTTTAGGGTGGATTAGGAATAATGGCATTAGACTGCGGTGCTGCTACACAGCCCTGAGGCCCGCAGAGAGGGGAGGCGGGGAGAGAAACAGATTTTTGCTGCTTTTGTTTTGATGCCCAGCCCTGTTTACCGGGGTCGTGTATGTATATTATGACAATCATATTAAGATTTTGCATTCATTTTTGTGTATTTTGTTTTCCTTTTCACAGTTTAGATTTGTTTTTGACAGCAGCATTGTTGTCACTAATACAGTACAATGAAGTTTAGTAATTTACCTACTGTGTTGAGAAGTTATTGCGCTCAAATGTTTGTTAATTATTTGTATTATCCCTTATATTTATGATTGTCCATATACGTAATTGAGTCTTACCCAAGAGTTTTTAAGGCTATCAAACAACTAACGTTAGCGCTGAATCCAGGGTCATAGTCTTGTAATGATTATTTCTTTGATCACATATTTCTTGATTTAAATCTTGATCTTGCTAAAAGTACATTGTATCTTCTTTCGTTATTAAAGGTCTATGTTTTTCGAAAAAAAAATATACAACAGAATTGCATATACTGCAATTTATGTTTATGTATAGCTGATGTGCCGTTTACATGTTAATTGTACATTGTATTTGCAAACTATAGTCTTGCTCTATTTTATCAAACACTGTTTCTTCTTGCACTATTTTTTTTATGTCTTATACATATTATGTTGCATTTTCGAAGATGTTTATTGCATATCTACACTGTAGAAAATAAAGCCTTTAAATCTTGAATCTTTGAAAAAAATACAAAATTTGTTTTAAAGTACAGTAAGATACTATCGCTTACTTGTGAACAGATGAAGGAAGCATTGTTTAGGTGTGCAGGTAGTCTTATCTTAACTCATAGTATCGTGCATCCAGATGTCTGATTTTAACAGATCTTATTTTCATCATAGTTGCTGCTTCTATATTTCACTCACTCTGCCGTCTGTGTCTCTCTCCCAGCATCAGCAGCAGGTGGTGCAGGCAGTGGAGCGGGCCAAGCAGGTTACCATGGCTGAACTCAACGCAATCATAGGAGTGGGTGTAAACACTCACACACACACACACACACACACACACACACACACACACACACACACACACACACACACACACACACACACACACACACACACACACACACACACACACACACACACACACACACACACACACACACACACAGTTCTGGAAAACATTAAGAGACCACTGCAGCATTATCAGTTTCTCTTGTTTTATTATTTATAGTTATGTCTTTCAATTCAATTTTTTTATTTCTTTTATTGTATTCTAAAAAACTACTGACAACATTTCTCTGTTTTGGAATTCGACAGAAACTGGAAGGGCTGCAATACATGTAGAGAATTGAGATTTAAGAAACATTTGGAGTGGTCTCTTAATTTTTTCCGGAGCTGTACATACATACAGAGTTAAAGAAGATGCTGTAAGACATATCAAACACACTTTTTAGAAAGTGTATATGTTTGAGACATTGTACATTAAATAAAACTCGACATCTAAACCCATTTTCCATCTTCAACGATTGCCAACAGCTGATTTCCTACACCTGCCAACCCTCTCTTTCTGTCACCCGTCCATGCACGCATTACAGCAACACATGGAGCTGCTCATATACCAACAACCGAAAATGTCAACATGATTTTACTTACACTTGACCAATTTCACACGGTGCTACTGCAAGCATCACTTTTGCGTTGGCATAAAGTAGGAGGGGGACTAGAGACTAAATGCCCTGGCTCCATGCTCCAAACAGCAGTTTTCTCCTTTCCTGGATCTAATTTTTCTCTCAGTTTTCCTCTCTCTCTCATTGTAGCTTATTTCATCGCAGACAATGCACAGTGCTTCAATTTAAAATGCAGCATAACACTAATCTTGATTTCTGTGTGTGGTTCAGCAGCAGCAGCTCCAGGCTCAGCATCTCTCACATGGCCACGCCATCCCGGTCCCGCTCACACCTCACCCGGCAGGCCTCCAGCCCCCCCTGCCCCCTGGGGCCGGTACTGCCAGCCTGCTGGCTCTGTCCTCTGCACTGAGCCACCAGCTGCCGCTCAAAGACGAGAGGAAACACCACGACAGCAACAACGATCACCCGAGAGGTAAGGCCTGCTCTGTGTTGATTTGTCTCAATAATTAATACAAATATCATAATCCTGTACTCTGTTTATGTCATTCATTAGCAGATAGTAAATGTGTATGAAAGACATACTAAAGCTTTTATCTTTTCTTCAGTTTATTTAAACTTTAAACTTATTTTACAAGTCTGGCTTATTCAATCAAAGTTTAGCATAATACCGC
The DNA here is from genome assembly GCF_036324505.1 of Eleginops maclovinus. Lineage (NCBI taxonomy): Eukaryota > Metazoa > Chordata > Actinopteri > Perciformes > Eleginopidae > Eleginops > Eleginops maclovinus. The sequence goes on along the minus strand of NC_086360.1, from coordinate 11,467,844 downwards.
CACTTGTACTAGGTGATGCCTACTTGTTATTACTCTGAATGAACAGCAGTTAAATCAATTAAAAACTGATTTGTCATTATGCTGTTTTAATTGGCCTAATAAGGAGCAATATACACAGCATCATGTTGCCTCTTTTCTTTTGCACACGCCGAACGCCTCTGCTAATTCTTCTGCGATCTGACTTTGAGCTCAAGCATTTAATTACAGTTAATAGAGACTGTTTGTGTGTGTGTGTGTGTGTGTGTGTGTGTGTGTGTGTGTGTGTGTGTGTGTGTGTGTGTGTGTGTGTGTGTGTGTGTGTGTGTGTGTGTGTGTGTGTGTGTGTGATAGAAACAGTGTGTGCAAGCTGTTAATTACTCTGTTGCAGCATGACTGTGAGGGTTTTTACTGAGCAGCAGAGCATTTAACCTTGCCCTGTAGCTGCAGTAAAGCTTACGGCTGCTAACCCAGGTAATACTCTCCCCCATTAGGAGTACAATCAATAACAATCCAATTTCTCTAGCTGAGTTCTTGTGAATTGGCGTGTGTATTTACAGGATATTAGAGGTTACTTTATTTGTACGTTTATTTCGTTACCAATGAAAGGTAATTTTGACCCCCTGGGCTCCTTAAATTACAAATCCAGCAAATACATTTTGAAATATCTTTATATCTGTTTGCCTTTCTTTTCTCTTAGAGTGTAATGTGTCTCATCTGCTTTTAGTGTGTCTCTTTGAACATGCATTATTGCGGTTGTTGCTCTATCATTTAATGCCTTCATTTGTTCTCTGCCTCCTGCCCTCCGCCTCCTCAGACAGAGACTCTGTTAAGGTAAGTTCTTTCTATCATTCTCTTTCACATACAGATGTGTTCGCTATATATATTTCTTCCTACTCAACCTGCTATTAATTAAATAATACCAACACTTCATTATCAAGTGACAAAACCTACAATACATTTATTTTTCAACCATCAAGAGAAGCGCACATCTCTAATGTGAAGTGAGACTGATAAATGATACCTCCCGTCCTCATTCCAGTCAACTATAAAGAGAAAAAAACGTCCAAACATGCTATTATTTATAAGGCATGCTAATAATTATTTGGCACATTTATTTTATTTGTTGTTTCTATTTAATTTGACAGTAACAGAACTGTGTTGTTAGTATAACAAAAACTATTTTAAATAAATTGATATATACACATTCATTTAAAAAAATGTGGAAATGCAGACAAAGCAGAATAAAAAAATTTGGATGAAAAAGAAAAAAAGCACACGTCTGACTAGTGAAGGAAAGAGGGAGTTCAACCGAGCAACATTACATCCAGCACTTGTAGTAATTAGTCCCTTAAGCTGAGCTTTTTTCCCAAGGCAAACATTTGGTTTGTTGAATACTCAATGAGCAGATTAGCATTTCTTTATTCAGGCAGCCGAAGCTCACACATACACACACACACACACACACACACACACACACACACACACACACACACACACACACACACACACACACACACACACACACACACACACACACACACACACACACACACACACATTTTGAGCAGGTTGTGGGTGTTCTCTGGTGTTTTTGGAGTAGGTGGAGACAGCAGGAATGTTTAATATGTTACCTCCAGCCCCCCCATGTAGTGTATCATCTTGCACACACACACACACACACACACACAGCTGTAAGCACCATAATGGGAGCGATTAGCAATTTGTTTGTGTGTGTGAGTGTGTGTGCTTTTGTGTGAGGTTGTCAAAAAATTGAGGTAAAGATAGGGAGACCTGAATGATGAATGCCTTTCATTAGCGCCCTGTGAGAACACACACAGCCAACAGTCACTTCATGAAACCAATAAGCCCGTTGTCAGTGGTCTACAGTTGCCTTGGCAACAGTCCACTGAGTACAGTGTGTGTGAATTGCATGAACATCTGTGCCTTAATGTCCTCTGCCTTTGCACCTCGGTGTGATAAAGGTGCTAGGTGCAGATGTACATTTGTGTCTGAATACTTATTCTTGCCAATACAGACTATTATGCAGTTGTGGTGCGTTCAAGGACTGCACCTCCTTAAGCCTGTCAGACACACTTATCCAATAAAGTTAATTATTGGTTCAGTTGTCAATGCCATTGAATGTTCCCTTTTCACTCTAATCAGCGACAACAGGATGCTTGGAGTAGTTGCAATTAAAACTGTTTTTTGAAATCGCCCTGACCTTTAATACAATCACTCAAGGTAAAACTGCTCTTTAACAAAGTGGACATCCTTGATTATGTACTGTTTGTTTAGAAAAAAAGATGGAGGATGAATTCCTTATGAGGCTGCGTTCATGGTTACACTGACCTTTAGACTGAATCACTTGTTAAAAGTAAACCTTCTGTGGTAGTGACCATCACACTTTTTTAAAAACACTTTTTTGTCTTCATTTTTTTCTTCATTGGTTAGCTGCAATGTGTCTCTTTTGCAATTGTTAGGATGCTATGTTTTTATCAATTCATTTTACAATGTTCAGTCTGGCCTTACATGCTGTGTTGGCTGCGCAATAACAAACAAGTTGAGTGGAACAGAGCGATCAGAGGTGATACTGACTTCAAACAAGAGTTAAAAAAAGTTTTGGGGTTTGAGCTCAGGCATCGTTTCTTGTGGGATATTGAGCGAAGGAAGCTGGGAAACAATGAGAACAAAGTACACAGTTTTTTAAAAGCAGAAATGTACCTTCTCACTGCTGGTGGCAAGAAGCAAAATGTGTGATGTTTTTTAAGGGATGGAAAAAGAAAAGAGGAAAGGTTGAAAGTGAAATGAAGTAAAGATTTAAAATACAGTAATGGAATGATTGATTCTGTTTAACCAAAACATATTGTGTAGATGGCTGTATTTGTGTGATCTTGTTTTTGGCAAACACACCACAAGGTCAATTCAGAAGCAGTTCAATATTTTTCATCAAAGCTAAGGTTTGAAATGTATAAGCAACCTTTGTTACAGAAGTGGAGAATGCATATATTGATATCAAATACCGTGTTACATATGATGGCCTTTTTCTTTCTGCATTGTGATACATAATTATGAGAAATTAAAAGCTCTAGGTTATCTTTTCACTGAGATTATTTCTCTTTAAGCTGTGTTTAACATGAAATGCAGCGCTAACATCCACCTTGAGGATTGCCAGTCTTGACTTCATGCTACTTAACGCCTTTAAGGGACACTCTGTCATCCTGGGCTTCCTATCACAAGAGAGACACTAAAGTTTTTTCCAAAGCTGTAATTGAGCAGCACAGTGAAGGTTACAAGTATCATTATCAGGACTTGCAGAATCAATTTGAAATGGGAGGCAAATATAATTATGATGTGATGGTAAATTAATAGTTTCACCCAGTCACAGCGCACAGTGCTTCACACGCGCAACGCTTGTACTGCCGGCGGAGCCTTCATTTGTCTCTGCAGCAAAATTAATTTGCCTTGATGTTTTTCAAAGAGCTAATTTACAGACTAATTAATCTAATGAGTCTAGAAAACGTGTGATGGAGAAAGAGTGGGGAGGGGGCTCAGCCTGCTCTGTCTCACTCAAGGAGAGACACCTGAACACACACTGACATCTCAGCATTGTTTGCACATACGGAGTACTAAAATGTAAACGGGTACAAGTGTTGCCCTACACACACACACACACACACACACACACACACACACACACACACCAAAGCTCACTCCTCCCCCACTGAATCTTGTCATCAACACTTGCAGCACGGCAAAGGGCAGTGGAAAGGTTACAGGCGTGAGTTAGTGGAAAGGTCGAGTTAAAGGTCCTGCTTTTTTTCTTTCTCTCTGTGAAGAAGAGCCTCCGTAAGAGAGAGAGAGAGAGAGAGAGAGAGACACAGAGAGAGCGAGATCAGCAGGGACAGGCCGAGCAAGAGGGGAAATGTTTAGCTGACCTTATTTTGATCTTTGCTTCTTAGAAAGGATTAATCCGTCATTAATGGTATTTAAAAGATGCCATATTTGATTACGAAAAAGAGACATCAATGGACCAGCTTCAACCCACAATCTTCTTCAACCATAATGTGTTGTCATCTGTTCAGCTGTGTCTCTCTGTAGGATTCCTTATTGGATATTTTCCAGGTGTAAGCTGAAAAAGTAGACCCAAATTACTAGTGGTAATTGCCAAATACCCCTGCGTATAATTTATTTTACTTGACAATACTAAGTGCAATCACATTTTTTGTATAAAAGTATTTGTTATCCCGAATAACAATCAAATGTTCTCTCTCTTTACCTTGAATTGTTCGAAGTGCAGATGTTTTATTTGCCTAATTTTTGGGGGATATTTACTTTCACCCAAAACAAAGGACTTCAATGGAATAACATGTATGGGTTTTTCCACTTGCCTTTTTCAAATAGTCTTTACACTGAATGTTTGACAAGACAAGCTTTAAAGCTGCCTCTAAGAAATAAGGATAAAGATGGTTACAATATATTTAAATAAACACACAGCATGACTAAGACATTAGGAAATTTCGTGTTTCTTCCAGAGTTCATCTGTGTCCCCCTCGGCCAGCTTTCGGAACCGAGAGAAGCACAGGAGTTCAAGCGATTACTCCTCCGACAGCAAGAAACAGAAGACTGATGATAAGGAGCTGGCCTCTACACGCTATGTAAGTCAACATTATTTATTTGACCTTTATTGGCTTCGGTACCTTTTTTCATTTGTGAATAAAATGCACAAATTCTTTATTTGTTTGTTAAGTGATCGTTCACATTCGACCAAAATTGAACTTGAAAAAACACACATTTTGAAATTATAAATTGACGAGCACAAGAAATTCACATGCAAATTCAATGTAAAAGTTCTTATGTAGTTTTTATAAATCTTGTGTGTGCTTACTTGGCATCTTTCACAGGAAAGTGATGGAGAGAAGAGCGATGACAACTTGGTAGTGGATGTCTCCAATGAGGTACAACACAGTTTAGCATCCTGGCGTCTATTGTAAGAAAATAATTTATATATATATATTTTCTCATCTTTGCCTGTGATCACCCCAAAGGATCCGGCGTCTCCCAGAGGAAGTCCTGCCCACTCGCCTCGGGAGAACGGATTGGAAAAGAGTCGCCTGTTGAAGAAGGATGCTCCGCTGAGCCCATCCTCCATCGCCTCCTCCAGCAGCACACCTTCATCCAAATCCAAAGAGATTAATCTGGTGAGTCGTTGGGGTTATTATAGCCCTCTGATCTGTTTCTTAATTATTTCTCAGGGTAGTATTCTATTTTTAGGCATACAGAACAAATGAAATCATTGTGAGTAAGATATATAAGAGAATCAAAGCCTGATTTTAATGATGACAAACTCCTGTTAGAGTTTGCAAAAATGCAAATAGGATGATAAGAAAATTGTGATTAAATGGCATAATGTGATTGAAAAAACCCTGGATTATATCAGGTTCAGAAAGTGTTTATAGAAAATCAATTTTACGAGTCATTAATTCAGTCGCAGCTTGAGCTCATGTATAATTTGAATGTTTCTCCTCTGCTAATACATCGAGAAAAGCTACGTTTGTCTTCCTGCTCTAAAGTCTTTCCACAATCAGATTTTTATTTCACTTGAAGTGAAAATTTAGATCATTTTGGGAAATTTCCTGATTCTTTTTATGTTGTAGAATGAGAAGTCCACAACGCCTGTGTCCAAGTCCAGCTCACCCACATCCCGCTCCGACGCCCCCACACCCAGCAGCACCTCCACCCCTGGCCTGAGGTCTGCACCGAGTAAACCTGCAGGAATTGAGACGCTGGGTGAGTGTTGCAAACAGAAGTTCAAACCTCTATGAATGCATTCACGAGACAGTTGATCTGAATCAAGACTGTGAAATCAAATCAAATAGGCCCTGTAATATCAGATGCAAATGTCCCAACTTGTGTCAAACAGTGTGTTGTCTTGTAGCTCCTGGTCTCCGCACGCCATTGGCAGTGCCCTGCTCGTACCCGAGTCCGTTTGGAATGGTTCCCCACCCGGGTATGAACGGAGAGCTGAGTGGAGCCGCTGCAGCATACACCGGGCTGCATAACATTTCTCCACAGATGAGTGCGGTCGCTGCTGCTGCAGTGGCAGCTTACGGACGCACACAAGTGGTACACAAACATACACAAATACATTGACATATGTTTGCATAGAACAAATTATCTCCAAGTTTGGCCAGCCAAGAACTGGCAAACAAAAACCTCAACTTAAAAAGGCTAAAATAGAATAAAGGTATTTGTTGTGATGTTTTAGCATTCTAACCACGTGCCTTCTTTTAGTGCTCATTCAATCTGTTCACACTCTTTGTGTAATCAGAAAAATTAGATTCTCAAAAACTAGACCCAAAATGGCAAAAATGTGCCAGGAAAATAATTTTTGGTGAAATAGCAGAAATGTTGATATGGTTGGATGCTCAAAAACAAAAACACATTTGCGGCTGAAAGTTTTATTTTAATGTTCGAATTACATAAACCAAACTGAATTTCACTGATTACATTTCTGTTGTTTATAGTGTAGTTTTCAGTAGCTGTTTCCCATTACAGTTTTGCCATTTAAACTTTTTCACTGATTTATAGTAGTTTATGGTGCTGTTAGTACAGAAAGCAGTTTTCAGGTAATACAGTATGCAAGCTACAAAAACTTGTTTGTGTCTCTTCTTAAAATATTTGTCTAAACATGCAGCATGAAAACCCTAGTGTGTTTATGGTTTGGTTGTTTTCTAAACTCTCTTCCCCCTCATCTTTTAGGTGGGATTTGATCCTCACCACCACATGCGTGTCCCTGGCCTTCCTCCCAACCTGTCAGGCCTTCCTGGTGGAAAACCGTATGTTTCCTCCTTGTTTAATAAATCCCCATTTCCTTTTTTTCTTTCTCAAATGTGCATGTTCGTTTGCCCACACTTCACCTCTAAAGTCTAATTGTCTTTCCTCTAGAGCATACTCCTTTCATGTGAGTGCTGATGGACAGATGCAGCCTGTGCCTTTCCCCCCTGACGCGCTGATCGGCCCAGGCATCCCTCGGCATGCACGACAGATCAATACTCTCAGCCACGGGGAGGTGGTGTGTGCTGTCACCATCAGTAACCCAACGCGTCATGTCTACACGGGAGGCAAGGGCTGCGTCAAGGTGTGGGACATCAGTCACCCTGGAAACAAGACCCCTGTATCCCAGCTAGACTGCCTTGTGAGTGTGATGAACCCTTCATACATGCATTGTCACTTAATATATGGGTGAAATGCAGAACATGTTTCTATTGTTTTGACTGCCACTGTGGACAGTATGTAGTTTAGGGATTGATCCTTTTTTACAAAACTTCTGTGTGTGTTAATCAGAACAGAGATAACTACATCCGTTCCTGCCGGCTACTCCCCGATGGGCGGACCCTCATAGTCGGGGGAGAGGCGAGCACTTTGTCGATCTGGGATTTGGCTACACCAACTCCACGGATCAAGGCTGAACTAACTTCTTCAGCACCTGCATGCTATGCTCTGGCTATCAGCCCAGACTCAAAGGTCTGCTTCTCCTGCTGCTCTGATGGGAACATAGCCGTGTGGGATCTACACAACCAGACCCTGGTTAGGTAAGGAGCTGTGGAGGGCATTGTGGGAGGGCCCAGTTATTGGATCTGGGTCTCTTGTTCAGTCCAGAAGTCTAAAACTGATTGCTCTACCATAGTTTGCAAGACAGTCATTTTTAAGATATCTCATTATCTTTGAAAAGGTACTGATCGCTCTCACTGCTGATTAGAAATTAACATAAAAACAAACAAACAATGACATTAGATATAATTTGTTTTATTTGGATAATGCAACCAAACTTAGTACAAGTCAGACAATATTTGAAAGGGAAACCACTCTACCATAGTGAGCTACCAAGGTGCCCCATCAAAGAATTTCTGACATGTGCTCTCCCATTGGGTGCTGCCTGGGCAAATGTTAACCAAACCTAAGCAACAAATCCTACAACCTGAGGAACTAATACTACAGCTTTGCTATCTCAAGAGCTCCAGGAACAGATACAATAATTGTTCATATGTCATTTGATACAATGAACTCTTCAATATAGGTGGGTCTGGCTTTGTGTTGTTCTTCAGGCAGTTCCAGGGCCACACTGATGGAGCCAGCTGTATTGACATCTCTAATGATGGGACAAAGCTGTGGACTGGAGGCCTGGATAACACTGTGCGCTCCTGGGACCTGAGAGAGGGACGGCAGCTGCAGCAGCACGACTTCACCTCCCAGGTAAACAAACACCTGTACGTGTTTTTGTAGCCGCAGAGTGGAAGATGCATACAGATTTGTTTTTCCTTTTATTGGTGGTTAAATTAAAATACACAGATTGTTGAAAATCGTGCATCTCTGGACAAGTCATTGCCATTTTCAGAGTCTGTGATGATTACACTCTCTGACTTTGCTTTATTGCAGTGATTAACAACCTCAGTTCAGAACATTTAACCCGCTATAAAGGCCAGACTGAGCTCAGGTTTTCTGTTCTTGAATACCTTTCACACTAATAACACTGGTGGTAAGACTTTAGGGTTTTTTCAGGTGAAAGGAAGAGCAGCAATAATAGGCCATTACTGCAATTTCCCTGAATAAACCCATTTCACAGTCTCCGAGAGAGCTTAGAGAGGGCAGGCTAGACATGGAGAGACATGACCAATAAAGTGCTAATGCCATCCAATAATATCTGTACTAACCACTCCACCCCCTTAAAACAGCTTCAGCGAGTTAAACACCAATGCGTTGGCAAAGAAACAAAATACAATTGTGTTTACAAGGTTTATCGAGTCCTCAGGTGTCTTAATCATCATGAAAAATATTGCTGTGATTTGTGGCAACAAACGAGAATACATTTAGCCAGCTTTATTTAATATGATTAATATGATTCATTTGCTTTAACAGGTCAGCATGAAATGATTATGACGGTGTTGAACAGTGGATTTGCCAGCATCCATAGATATGTTTAAATTAGTGACCCCTCCTCGCTGACAAACACTATCTTCATGAGTCTAAAAAGCACAGTAGACTAATATAAGGGATGAGTAGGTGTGTGTAAATTACAATTAGTGACTTGTTTTATTGCAGATATTTTCACTGGGATACTGTCCAACGGGCGAGTGGCTCGCAGTGGGGATGGAGAACAACAATGTTGAGGTCCTACATGTCACCAAACCTGACAAGTACCAGCTCCACCTGCATGAGAGCTGTGTGCTTTCACTCAGATTTGCTCACTGTGGTAAGATAAGAACCCTTTCTTTTCTTTAAACATGTTCCTATTTCTATCAATGTTTTAGATAAGGTCTTATCAAATACAAACATTTTGTATTTACTATTGACTGTCTATGAAATATTTATTATGTTGAGAGATACGTTTATAAGAGCTGGTTCATACTGCAGCATTATAGGATAGGGAGTAGGACGCATGATTACAAGCTTTATTATGTAAATGAACTGCTTTCCAGAGGAACCATTGCAGAGCTTCAAATCTTGTTGGGCCTTAAACATAGAAATCATAACATACAAGTGAATATTAAGACTTGTAGAAAAGCTGAAATGTGTTAATAAGTGTTAGCATTGAGAACCACTATGAAGTATCTGCAGGAACAAAGCATTATGCCGGTATTGTATTTGTCCCCTTTAATTCTGTATCAATTCGCCCTCTAGTGGTTGAAATGAGAAGCTGGTGCTCTCTCGTTTCTTTCATTTTAGCAAAGTCTTATATTCTTCAAAACAGCTTGCAAATGTTTTTCTCAGTAAACATTTTCTCTCAGACCTAAGTATCTCAGCATGTGACTTAGTTACTTTAGCTTTATTGCTTCTTGAATTTCAAAATAATACACAGAATTTTCTTGATTCTGACCTAATGCAGATTATCATCCTTTGCAGGGAAGTGGTTTGTGAGCACAGGGAAAGACAATCTGCTCAATGCATGGAGGACTCCCTATGGAGCCAGCATTTTCCAGGTAAGTGTAGAAAGAACAAGAACATGAATATGCAGGCAGCTGTTTTTAATACTACTATACTCAATTGGTGTACATTATAATGTACAAAAATGCTGGGTATGATTGCCAAACATTTACATTCAAAGTTTTTAAAGAATAAAGAAAGGAAATGTCTTTGAGCGTGACAGTCAATAACCATTCAGCGCTAACACACAAGTGGAGGTGCTGAATACTTCATATTCAGGATTCTTAAAAACTAAAAGTCACTACATATCAAGGACACAAACATTTGAAGAAGAAACCTTTATCAGGTTCTTTAAAAGATGTGGGAGCTGCGACTGCACTTTACATTTATTATGGACTGGACTGAAAATAAATATTCTGCCTAATATCTATTTGCCACCCACTTAGCCTTCATCCTTCTTGGCTTTTCAGCCTTAAGTGCACTTTTCACACATCTTTTATTCCCTTACAGTCAAAAGAGTCATCCTCAGTGCTGAGCTGTGACATCTCCATCGATGATAAGTACATTGTGACGGGCTCAGGAGATAAGAAAGCGACTGTCTACGAGGTCAACTACTAGGCCATCCCATCCGCCGTGTCTCCAACAACTATGTACAATTTTTACTGTATATTAAATGGATTTGAATGGAACTAGCCAAACAGACTTTTCTGGACGGTGACCTTTTTGACATTTTAGCTGGCCCTGGATCAAAACAAACAGCAGAACCAAGCACAGAGATGTCCTTTTTTTGTCTTAAGGAGTAGCGTTTTTGTTGATGAAGTTGAAGATGAATGAATGTCCATGTGCACTGAATCTGGAGATGATGCTGTTGTTGGTTCAATAGCATTCACTTTGTTTTAAACCAACACATTTGCACGTACAAGCAGCTAAAACATGAGCACAGTTGTTCACATGCTTTCCTTTGTACTTCCGGACCTAAAGGCTTAGAAAAAGGGCAACAATTGAGAGGATAACTATAAGATTAACAGTTATATTAAAGGAGGTGTTTCTCTTCAAAACTGAGTGCCATTGTAGTTGTCATCTATTCAGCGGCTGCTGCCAACCTAATTCCAAATCCTGATACACTGCCCCCACTGCCTGTGCTCTTTTCTGTACATGCACTAAACACATTCAACACATATTTAGACTCTATTCACCACATGTGGATAGTTGCATACAATGTGATTTGATTGAACTGTTACTGTATATTAATGTGATCTCGAAATGCCATATCCTCCATTTTTTATCTGTTTGTTCTGTCCAAATTTGCCTTTTTTTCCAATAACACTATATGATTTTTCTCTTGCCTGAATCAGTAAAATTGGCATTCCACATGTCATAACAAATGCTGGCTGAACTTAATGATTACCAGTTGAGATGCAACCTGGTAATTAGTTAGCTGTATAGGCTCTGGTAGGCTGATTCATTTGAATGTTTTTATCTTAGGTTAAGCCGGTGTGTGAAATGGCTTCTTCCCCTTGTTTCCAGATTTAGACGCTATGATAGGCTGCTGGTTGTAACTTTATATTTAACAGGTGACAGTTCTGTCAATCTTATCATCTTACTCTCTGCAAATAATCACATTTCCCAAGTGTTCAAACTATTCCTTCAAATGCAGCTTGTCTCTACCTTTGATATTTATTTTCTACCTGCTGTGTTCATAATTCATTTTTTATTCTCATACAATTTTGGGTTAGGTGGGAGCTCAGTCTGTGTGTGTGGGTGTGTGTGTGTGTGTGTGTGTGTGTGTGTGTGTGTGTGTGTGTGTGTGTGTGTGTGTGTGTGTGTGTGTGTGTGTGTGTGTGTGTGTGTGTGTGTGTGTGTGTGTGTGTGTTTTGTTGGCATTGAACAAACAAACTAACAAGATTGCCCCCGGTGCCCTCACTACTGTGCGACCTTTGCCCTTGGTTCTGCGGCCTCAGTTCAGACTCTTCTGGAGGCTCACTGGAGTTTGTGTGACGGATTTCAGAGAACTGTGTAATGATGTTTGGAGGTCAACCAGTCCCGCTTTTCCTGCCTGGACTCCTTTCTGTTTGGACCTTTGGACCTTGGTCAGCGATACGGTCGTGATTTCTTTGGGATTTACTTATCTTGGCTTGTAGAAATAACACAGTGCCTTTATACTGCTGCGCTTCTGAAACCATTTTGTCCTGCTGAGTGTTCAACTGCACGGAGATGAAACATGATGGTCTCTGCTGTAGGAGTGTTTTTTAAAAACACAGTTTTTTGAGTGTTACTTTTAAAGAATAATTTTGGAGTAAAAGAAAAATATCAGTCATTAGAAAATGAACCCAAACAGTTTATCCAGTACGATTTGTATTATTGTCTGTTTCCCACTGAATTAATCAGGACCAAACTCCTCTTTGTGTCTCCTGCTTTACCAAACACTTGCACGTGAAATACATTATTCATGGTTACTGCTGTTTCAGACTGATTGTTTAAAGCATGGTGCCATTAACCAGAAGTCTCTGACATCGCTTTATTCTTCACTGTATTTCTTTCCTTTTTTGCTTCCAAACTTGTTTGGTGCTATTGCGTTAATGCAGCATAGCTTCGGCCCCGAGCTTGGATGACACACAAATACAAATACAAAGCCTATCAGTAAACATAAACACAGATTATTAACATCAACCATACTTAATCTTAACCTCAACAACGATTTATGATTTTACATCTTGGTCTATCTGCTCCTATAACCCTTGTGGGATCCTGACTGATCATTAAGATATCACTTGCGTTGTACTGTAAACACAGGAAATGCATTTTATAGCTTTGTCTGTCAGTTGTTCAGTATAAAGCCATATAAAGTATTACATTGACACATTTTAATTGGTTTAATGGTTTATCTTTCTGATAACCTTTTCAAACTGAAAAGTGCCGTGCTCGTCCACTTATATTCCTGACACCTTAACACATGATTACTTTACTGTAAGGTCTTATCAGTTATATATAGACATACCAATGGAAAAGGGTCCGTTTGTGTCAGCCTGGGTCTGTCATGCAGTATTTAATACACATGTTCTTTTTCTCTTTAAAGATAACCATTTTTTACAATATTTAAAAAAAGCTGTGGCTGTGACTTTGACAGATATCTAATTGCATTAAAGAAACTACTGAAAAAACTGCTCTGCTGTGAATGCAAAGCAACATTTTGGTGCAAAGCCACAGTTAAAGTCTAATGTGTGTGATAAACATGGGACCATATGTAAGATATTACACTGCTCTGACTGATATTTTTGTAATTTCTTTATCATACACACCCAGTGACACTGTACATTCTGAAGGACTGGATGTTGATATTGTTTTTTTCAGTGTTTGCCTTATTATGTGCTCTATTTCTAAATCTGAAGAATATCTGTGTTTATTGCAGTCAACTTTGTTTTCAAATTAAAAATATGATTTGTTCACCTCGCTGTCAATGATTGCTCCGCGGCTAAAGGTCTTAAAATGTGTACCTTATAAATGGCTACTGTGCAACATACTTTCTCATTTATACTGAACAAAAAGATAAAATACACTTTGGCTCTACTTAGACTCAACATGACCTGATAAAGAAATAATTGCTACGTACAATAATAATGTGTAGAGCATTTAGACTGACTGTTATAGATAAACTGTACTGTATGTTTTAATTCAAGCATGCAGTGAAAAGAAACTGCTGCTAGTTGAATTTGTTCTTTCCTCTTCAATACAAAATGCCTTAGCTCTCTTTTCTAGTCTGTGGTTGACTTTATTAAATTAATATGTGGAGTTTTGTCTGGGACGTTCTTAGAAGTTCTGCAACAAGGACGCTTTTCTTAAGTTGTTGAAGAAAGGTTCGCTGGGGAAAAAATAACTCAAATATTTTTTCCTGCAAAAAGGTGTAACATCTCATGAAACAACATTTGACTTGTCGCCACATTTCAATCCCCAATTCACATGGCAACATGGAGTCAATAATGACCTGCCTCTTTTCTGTGCATGCCCAAGGCATTAATATGCTTAAGGCTTAATTGGCAATCTAATACAACAAGCACACAATTACACTGGCTGCAGCCTGCTGTCAGCTGCAGAACACTTTTTTTTTTTTGTCAATGTATTTTTATTGAGGTTTTAAACATAGACATAAACAAGCCCTTGAGACAACACATAAGAAATTAAGACAAAAATAACAGCAAATTATGAAATATAGATACAAACAATCACACAACAGCTCAAACACACAACAAAAAAACTAAATATATATATATATATTAAAAAATAAATAAATAAAAAACCTCCACAGTGATTATTTCACACCAATTACTTCACATCTCAGTCAGAGCCAAGTTGCACCATCAGCTGTTCTACATAAGAAATAAATGGATGCCATGCTACATCAAATTTCCCCATTGATCTATTCAGTGTGTATCTCGGTTTTTCAATCTTAAGGAAAAACATAACATCACAGATCCATCTACCAAATGAGGGCGGTCACTTTCCCAGTGTAAAAGAATGCTAGGAGGGAGGAGTAGGCTATACCATTTAATTGTGGCTTTCGTAGAGGAAGATCCTTCATTGGTACACCAACAATTCCAATAAATGGACAAGGATTAATAGTGAAACCTGAAATTGATGAATATACCTCGAATATTGAGGACCAAAATGCTTTTAAACTAGAGCATGACCAGAATGTATGATAAAGAGTGGCAAGTGCTTGCTTATATCTATAACACATAGGACTTAACCCTGAAAAGATTTTGGATAGTTTAACCTTGGACATATGAAGCCTAAGCTGCAGAACACTTTTAATTCTGCATTTTAGGTTATAGCTGTGTGCCCTCGAAAAGAAACGTGCAGCACTGTTTTGTTGTAAATAAAACACAGACCTAGCTCGCGATACTTTGAAATTACAAACCTGCCTCTGAATCTTCTCTATGCTTGAGAGGAAAAAAGATGCAGATGTTTCCACGCTGTATCTGCTTATGCTATTGAGTTTATTCCAATGTCTTTAAAGTGTCAAACTTTCCTGTTTTACTTTGCCCAAACAAACAAAAAAACTGTGTTAAAAAGTGTCTGCACACAGACACCAGTAAATGATTGAATGAAAAACACTATTATAACAATAATTATGACATTTTATGTTCTTTGTGCTCTTTAAAGTATAGTGTGATAAACTTTTTTGCCAAAAAGCTCTACATTTTGACTCATAGCAGCGTGGCAGGCCTTCACATCCATGTTGAGCGAGCATGGGGAACAAGGGTTTCAAGTGTTTAGTGTGGAATTTTAGTGCAAGCTGACAGGTCAGCACAAGTCTTTGTCTAACCTCCTATTGTGAATGTGATGTGTTCACGCAGAGCACAGCGCTGGACTGTTGAAGTGGATTAAGTGATCTAAGTGAGGGCTGTGGAGGAGGACGCTCCACCATTACAGTGAATGATACTCCTGTTACAGCTCTCCAACAGCCACTTCAAACAACCAAAAGTGGGAGAGAAGGAGGAAAAGGTGGGGATGCAATGTAGGAATGAGCCAACCCTACTTCAACATTTTATAGCAAGAGCACTTGCAGCCTGCAAATTGCCCACTTTTCTGGCAGACATAGAAGTTGGATTAAACAAACAGGCCACACAATAGCAAGATGGCTGCTTCTAGCAGGTGTTGCATCATGTTTCTGGTGGATTTGGCTCATAAAACTTCAAATATCTAATTAGCTTCCCAACTGGACTGCAGACTTGAATATTAAAAGGATGCATGTTTGTGACCACCAGTGTCTAAATAATTTTGCCTCTGAAAATCTTCATTACTATGTTAGCGACCTAACAGTCTGCTGTCACAATGTTTCAAAGTGAGACTTTACAGAACCATTAGCTTCAAAAGGCCTACTTTACTAACTTCAGAGCACTGTGAGAATCGGTTTTGATGAATTCACCTTTAGAGCACTGAAAGCTCACCACAGACTTCCGAAGAGGATCATCAGAGTCATTATCTTTAGCGTGAATATTTACTGCAGATCTTATATCATAAATAGGGATATCGGTGCACAACACCATTTCTCTCCAATAGCTGTTGTGATTGATCATAAAACTGCAGCTGAACTTAAATCCATTGGTCATTGTTTTCATGGGATACACACAATTTGTGTATTTACTATTTATTCCCTTGGAACAGAGGTTTTCAAAGTCTGAGACTGTGGGCCTCCCCGCAGAAAAACTGGGTGCCCTCTCACCCCATTAGTTAACTGGTTTAGTTTCACTCAACTGTTGGATGCCTATGGGATCATGATTAGCCTACATTATTTTATAGACACTCAACAATTGAGCCAAGATTACTTAATTTTGCTGTTTGACATAGCTTCTGATTACACCAATTACTCAAAGAAAGTCCGCCCCAAAACTGATGTATCTTTCAATCTCTTTTAGCTAAACTCAAAAACTTTCACACTACTCTATTTGATCATATTTGGATGATCTAATAATATTTTTCACTTTCATTCCCTAAGCCTTCCTTGAAACCTACATATTGAATGTTAATTCATATATATTAAGCCTTCATCTATTGTGGGTGGCTTCTATATTCTTTTAGTAGACTGAAGGCAATTTGTCTTACAGTAAAACTGTACTGTAAGACAATAATAAAGTCATAGAAATCAAAGGCTTATATTCTACAACACATTTTTTCCACATACAGTAGATGTGCAGCAAATCCACTAAAAACTGCAGTAAGAATTGTAAGTTTTTTTTCCCATTTAGTGGAACACTAGAAAGAAAGTTTATTTCTATCAGCCCCCCCACAAAAAAAATAAGAAAATGTATATAGGCAATAAACATGATGATCATGCTCCCATTTTCTGCAAAAATGTGTCACTGAGAGGATTATCTATGAAAGGAAATTCATCTGAATACAGATTGTTCCTTTGATGCATGAACATGTAATGCTCTAATGTGTTTAGGACGTACTTAAGTGTGTTTTAATGGGATTATAATGTGGCTATAAGGCTCTTTAAAGCCTTGTATTTCATTTAATCTAATACCAATTACTCAGAAATATCGCCTCCCACTTCTCAACTTCTATATTGAATGATAGTACATAGGAAGAGCTTGTCCATCTGTTTATCCCCTGGATTAAATTTGATGTTGATTTTTCATTGACAATACACATTTCTAAGGAGCGTAATACTTTGAAGTGATTCAAAAGGAGATTTTTGTTTAACAACTGATGCTATTTACAATATCTTTCCCTATTATAGGGTGGGCGTGAGTGTGGTGGGCACTATGCTGTGCTTTGATATCTTACATTTAAGGCTGTGTCACACATTAATGACTTCTTTGAGCTGTGATGGCATCATTATCTCTTTTCAAAAAGGGAAGGATGAGACATTTCAGCTAAGCTTGAATAAAACAGAGGCAGGATCTGTGTGTGGTGGGTGGTTGCGTCTGAGTAATTGAGCGACACTTGAGCATAGTCTTACATTGTAACCTGTTTCAGAGAAAAGCCCCTGTTTTATTTCAGCTAAGCTTGAATAAAACAGGGGCAGGATCTGTGTGTGGTGGGTGGTTGCGTCTGAGTAATTGAGCGACACTTGAGCATAGCCTTACATTGTAACCTGTTTCAGAGAAAAGGTGGAAGAAGCAGCTATTTTTGTGTATAGTTAAACCCAAAGAGCAATTAATGGTGTGAAAATTGTGTTTTTTTAATATGTATCTGCAGTAAAACATGTGCATTGTTGTTCATTCATTTTGCTGAAATTGGTTTTAACAACATTTCAACACATTTTGAGGGAGTTGCAAAAGCTGATGATTCCTGACTTTAATTCCATAGTGTGGATTGAGTTGCAAGAAAAATGTAATCCTATATTTCCCATAAAGTAATTGGGTAGCATCCCACCCCATGTTTTGAAAATGACACTGCTGCTGTCTCTCAGACTTTACAACATAGTCCCCAGAGCCACAAAAGACATAAAGTAGTTTTCACTGACTGACCAAAAGGAATTAAGGTGTAATACCCACCATTACTCAAAACACAAGTGATGATAATCTGTGTTGGATATTTATCCGTTATTGCTGGAAATCTAGAAAGCTTTGAGACTTTTGTTGTTTAAAATTGACTAATAGAAACACACACCGACTCACAAGGTGAAAAGCATTACGGCTGGTAATGTTCTTCCTTTTCTGTTTCATCCTTTTGTGTGCTTTTACATACTTCCCTGCATTCCACTCTCAATCATCCAAACATGTTATTTATTAATATATATTTTTTCTGTTTCAAGAGGCTTTTCATGCCTCTACATCTATTCTGTCAATTCACCGCTGCAGCAGTGAAATTGGTGCAAGTGTCACGGTAAAGTAGAGAGAGCTGGATGAGTGAGAGGGTTTAAGTTCCACAGAGAGTGGAGGATTGTATATTTCCTAAGAAAACAGGAGCAGCCATTTGAGTGGAGGTCATAGACATTTCTATGCATGCCGACAGAATAAGTGGAAGCGTTGGAGGAGAAAGGCCTCTTAAAACTAAATGAAAATCTATAGCTAAAAGCTCTTGGTTTGAATACTCTCCAGCAAATACTCTGCCAAAAGTACTCTAGCTCGAATAAAGCACTTGTGACAGAAATTGTTTTTTTTTAAGCTTTTAGGCTAACTCTGATTCCCACTTAAAACCAAACTTATTTCCCCTTTATAAACGAGACATGGCTGACTGGGTCTGTGACAATGTTACTGTAGTCAAAATTGTGACTGAAAAACATATAGCTTTGTTGCTGAGGTTAATGCTGTCGCACAAAACGTCAATCATGTTGAGAATCCCTCGACATTGGGGAGAACAAGTATTTGATACACTGCTGATTTTGCAGGTTTGCCTACTTACAAAGCATGTAGAAGTCTATATTTTAGGTACTCTTCAACTGTGAGAGACGGAATCTAAAACAAAATTCCAGAAAATCACATTGTATGATTTTTAAGTAATTAATTTGCATTTTACTGCATGACATGTATTAGATATTAGATACAAGTATTAGATACATCAGAAAAACAGAACTTAATATTTGGTACAGAAACCTTTGTTTACAATTACAGAGAGCAGATGTTTCCTGTAGTTCTTGACCAGGTTTGCACACACTGCAGCAGGGATTTTGGCCCACTCCTCCACACAGATCTTCTCCAGATCCTTCAGGTTTCGGGGCTGTCACTGGGCAATACGGACTTTCAGCTCCCTCCAAAGATTTTCTATTGGGTTCAGGTCTGGTGACTGGCTAGGCCACTCCAGGACCTTGAGATGCTTCTTACGGAGCCACTCCTTGCTGGAAGACCCAGCCACGAGCCATCTTCAATGCTCTTACTGAGGGAAGGAGGTTGTTGGCCAAGATCTCGCGATACATGGGCCCAACCATCCTCCCCTCAATACGGTGCAGCCCTCCTGTCCCCTTTGCAGAAAAGCATCCCCAAAGAATGATATTTCCACCTCCATGCTTCACGGTTGGGATGGTGTTCTTGGGGTTGTACTCATCCTTCTTCTTCCTCCAAACACGGCGAGTGGAGTTTAGACCAAAAAGCTCTATTTTTGTCTCATCAGACCACATGACCTTCTCCCATTCCTCCTCTGGATCATCCGGATAGTCATTGGCAAACTTCAGATGGGCCAGGACATGCGCTGGCTTGAGCAGGGGGACCTTGCGTGCGCTGCAGGATTTTAATCCATGACGGCGTAGTGTGTTACTAATGGTTTTCTTTGAGACTGTGGTCCCAGCTCTCTTCAGGTCATTGACCAGGTCCGGCCTTGTAGTTCTGGGCTTCCTCAAGATCACTGATGCCCCACGAGGTGAGATCTTGCATGGAGCCCCAGACCGAGGGAGATTGACCGTCATCTTGGACTTCTTCCATTTTCTAATAAATGCGCCAACAGTTGTTGCCTTCTCACCGAGCTGCTTGCCTATTGTCCTGTAGCCCATCTCAGCCTTGTCTACAATTTCAGCACTGATGATGTCCTTACACAGCTCTCTGGTCTTGGCCATTGTGGAGAGGTTGGAGTCTGTTTGATTGAGTGTGTGGACAGGTCTCTTTTATACAGGTAACAAGTTCAAACAGGTGCAGTTAATACAAGTAATGAGTGGAGAACAGGTCTGTGAGAGCCGGAATTCTTACTGGTTGGTAGGTGATCAAATACTTATGTCATGCAATAAAATGCAAATTAATTATTTAAAAATCATACAATGTGATTTTCTGGATTTTTGTTTTAGAGTCCGTCTCTCACAGTTGAAGTGTACCTATGATAAAAATTACAGACCTCTACATGCTTTGTAAGTGGGAAAACCTGCAAGATCGGCAGTGTATCAAATACTTGTTGTCCCCACTGTATATGTGTTTTTAATTATATAGATTGTCAAGGTATATGTGTTATTGTAACCCCCGCCCCCTCCCCATTTATCAATGGAGTTATATTGTATTTATTTAGTATGATGCAATATTTTGCATAAATGTATCAACAATGTGTATTCGTATAAGGGACAATGCAGTGTTTACAATGATTTAGATGTGCTGAGAATACACATAAGCATGATGTTTTATTGTTGACCTTAGGAATAATATGTTGAAAAAATTATCTTAATTCAAGGTCCACTTAATAGATATTTCATATCCTACAAATACATTACACCCTTAAATGGACCTTGGGCTAAGGTTTTCTGTCAAAGAGTTTTTCCATAGGTTACAACCAGTGGTGTAAAGTGCCTTAGTAGCTTTATGCAGGTACTCAGGAGGGAATTCTTTGCTACTCTGTACTTCTACACCACTACAATTCAGAGGTTCACTGTGAACTTTTACTTGAAATGTATTTAACACCTTTAGTTGGATTAATGATGTGAAATATAATATACACTTAACTAAGTATTTAGTTACACCTGGAGGGAAACCACAAGCTACCCTGCAGTATTCACAGGACTAAAATATTGCTCCACCTTTACCAGTGATTACCACATTAATGCATTGATAATTATACTGAAAACTTATAATATACATCAGCAAGCCAAGCTGGAATTAAACTGGCTGCTAATGTCAACGTTAACTGTTAACCGCTGACAGCGATTGAAAAATGGGCCGATTTGCATAAGGAGTACTTTGAGTTGTGGTACTCTAAGTATAATTTGATGCCGATACTTGTGTACTTTACTTGAGTAACATTTTGATTGCAGGACTTTTTATTGTAACAGAGTATTGCTACACTCTGGTAATTCTACTTTGATAAAGTACACGATCTGAGTACCACTTCTGACAACAGTGCAACAAATAAAGGAGTAGCACAGACGTTGAACACGTGTATTATTTATACAAACAGCAGGTGGCGATATCGAACTTAACTGCAACTAACAGCAACCACAGAAGAAAATCACTGCTAGATTAGCTAGCAAGCTAGCAGTTACAAATTGCACGTTTTGATAGACGTGAACCTCAAAATGCTTTTACAGACAGTTAGGCCGTGGTTTTATCGTTGCAGGAGTTTACCTTTGGCTTGCACAAGGTCTTATTATGCCGAAAAAGTTGCCCGACTCGGGTCTCAGCCGGATACACAGTCCTCTGAATATCAGGTAGGTTAGCCTGTTGATAACGTCAGCTAGCCAAGCTGGAAATAAACTGGCTGCTAATGTCAACGTTAACTTTTCAAATAAATAGCTGACAGCTGTTGTAAAACCACGGTGAGGTCGGCTAAAGTTAACACGCATTTAGACTTTAGTTTGTTTAGTTCCTAAACTGATTATAAGCTATATCTCCACTGTTTACTCGCTACAAGAGGTCAACACCTTGAGCTTCCATGGTACTCAGCTAAGGTCTTAGCATCATCACACTAAGTTAGCCACGCATGTTCATTTCTTTTACTCAAAATGTAACTGCATTTCAGCAGCTAGACACAGCCTTCGCTCCACATGTTTGACAAGTCTGTAAGTCGAGTAGCATATTCTGCAGGTTATTTTTATAATTTGTTTCTAAATCAGCATCCTTGCTCCACGGGTAAACTCTCAAGTAATCATGATTTCTGCAGATCAGACTTTTAGGTCATGCCATACCAACCATACCAAATCCCCAAACCTTTCATTTAATATCTTGGATGTTAATATATAACATATTATTCCCAAACAATGGGGTCTTGATTTGGTTAGAACAACAGTGACCATATGTATAGTAAATCCAAGGTTACGGTTAACATTGCTTGAGTGGCAACCAGCCATAAACCAGAAATGCATAAAGGATAAAACATGTCTTAAACAAACGAAAACTCTGAAAAAGACAGTACCAACATGAGTTACCTCTAAAACATACTTTCATAACACTTATAGACATTTATCAGGGAAAGGTTGGAGAAAATGCAAATCGGTAACTTTTTATGTGTAAGGTTTTGATGCTCAAGGGTTTTGATGGAAGTTATAATGTAGTGAATCTAATAACAAGACGCATCACTGTTAATATTGGTACAGTGTCCACTATTGTGTAATCAACAACCAATTAAGGTTCACCGATGCAACCCCAAAATATGTCACTGGATGGCACTATAGACATATTTTCTTCATACTTCCACTTTGGAAAAGTACTTTTGTAAAAGAAAACACAAAGCTAGACATATCTGTAAGGTAATTGTTGTTCTTGTCTTATGCTGTATATCATTTTCTTTATACGTCTGCATTATTGGAGGAACTGCTTGTAGGCGGTTTCTTTGTGGGTTTATTGTCATTTGGATTAAGACAAATATTTGATTTTGTGTGTTTTGTTATTAATGCTTAGTTGCTTCAACCTCATAACTTAATGCAGCAGCAGCTAGCCCTAAATGTATCGTTCATGTCTTCATATCCTTGTTTGTTTTTCAGGAGAATTATGAGCGAATGAAAGCTCTCGTTGATGAACTGAAGAGCCGTACTGAGAAGGTTAAATTGGGTAGGAGTGAGAACATGACGCTAAACTAACACAAAACTTTACTTCATCGCTTTCTGTTTTCAACAGCGCAAATTAGTTCAGGCCATCTGGTTTATTAAAAGAAATACGGCAAATTAAATGTGTTTTGTCAACTATTTCATCAAACTGCTCAGGATATTTCTGTGGGTATTAAGGCAGCTGTCACATGTGAATGTGCAAACTGAAAGTAATAACTGGTTCTGAATTAACTTGCTTCAATGATAAAAGGGGTAAAAACTCTAAGCTCTTAAACTTTGTAAAAACATTAGCACTCACAGTTTCACTAAGATTGAGTTGATTGCAGTGTAACTACAGTTAGTTTCATGATGTCATACAGTAGAGTGTAAAGTAGTTCAAACATACTTGATGTTATCTTATTGTAAATGTTGAGGGTATAGGATCGTGGTTCAAGTTACAATCTACATTTGGACATATAGGTAAAATAACACCCTGGGACTATCCAAAGTGTTGCCGTATTGTAAGCATTCTGTTTATTTTGGGGAATCCAGGTGGGGGAGAAAAAGCCAGAAGACTTCATACTTCTCGTGGGAAACTTCTGCCCAGAGAACGTATCGACAGACTGCTGGATCCTGGGTACAGTATCTTCTACCTCCATCTTTGATTTTAAATTCATGGCTGACTCATTCCACGCGTATGTGTTCTGGTCTGACGTCATCACCTAAACCATGGCACAGGTAGTTCCAACGTGTGCAGCACTTCAAACGTCCCTTTCCTCTGAAAGCAGGGGCCTGAGGATAGCATTGTTATCCTACAGTCACCCATAGACCCCTAACAGAATCCTCCACAAACATTGTAATTTCAACTTAAACAGGACTTTTAATTGCAAGCCTTTATTTCATGTTTTGTTGTTTTATTTTGCAGGACCCCTTTCTTGGAGTTCTCTCAGTTTGCTGCATATGAGTTGTATGGAAAAGAGGAAGTCCCAGCAGGCGGTATACTAACTGGGATTGGCCGTGTTTCAGGGTAAGCATCGTGAATGAGCAGATATCCCTATTAAAAACAAATTTTAAGCCTCTCTTTGTCTATTTAAATGCATATTGAGCTTCTTAACTAGATGCAAAATATTCAACATTAAAAGTCTATGATAATTACATGGGGTGTTAATTTAATCTTTGTGACTTTTAATGAGTTTTTTGGATAGTTTCCAATGAGATTCCCCTCGAGTTCTCCAGGTGCAGCACATATTTTAATATTTTTTTTGTCTTTCTGATAGGGTGGAATGTGTTATAGTTGCGAATGATGCCACTGTCAAAGGTGGGACATACTTCCCAGTGACAGTGAAGAAACACCTTCGTGCACAAGAGATCGCACAGCAGAACCACCTGCCATGCATTTACTTAGGTAATTTGAAAAGGTTTGGTAAAACAATTAAAAAAATACTTACAAAAGGGGAAAAATAGGTTTACTAGTTTATTGTAGGAGTCAGAAAATGTGTCTGTAATAAAGCAAAATGACCTATTGAAATATTAATTACTGAGTTCTTTAAATATTCTGACGTTTTGACTCCCTTAGTGGATTCTGGAGGAGCCAATCTTCCCAGACAGGCCGAAGTCTTCCCAGACAGAGATCACTTCGGACGTATTTTCTACAACCAGGCCAGGCTGTCTTCAGAGGGAATATCACAGGTGAGGCTTTTGTTCGGTTGATAAAATTGCATTTCAAATGTTTATCATTTAACGCACCCAGAGCAGATGTGACCAAAGCATAGCGTAATAATCTTCTTGTCAACCTTTGGTAGCTGTCTCTTTCTGTAGGGTGTTTTTGTTTTGGAAAATTGCATTAGTTTGGTTTGAAATAACCTCGTGTTGATTCATGGATCATTTCTAAGAAGCAGAAAGGATTGTCTGAAGAATGGGCACAGATGGTACATTTAAATGAGCTGCACTACTGTAGGTATTTCATCTTTTCATTGTGTGGTGGCATCTGATTCAGCTTCCTTTTGACTGTTTAGAAGAATAGACATCATTGTGTTTTAAAATAAAAAACAAAAAGAAGTCTGTTTGTGTGAGAGCTGATAAATGTGACGGGTGCAATGGCGAAGTTAGTTCTGGCACTTTAGTAATAAACACAGCTGCATAATATCACATCAACAAAACAAACACTTTGCTTTCAGGATTTCCCTTCTTTAGCATTTCTTTTTTCCCTTCAGGTTCTTCTAAAAAAGGTATATTGAGTATCACCACAACATTTACCACAAGACTTACAAAGTGTACCAGTTCAGTAGTTAAAGGTCCTGTAAGGACAGCTCCATGGTGCAGTGTAAAATCAATACTGAATCTGAATTACTATTGGTACAAACAAAGTGTGAAGCTACAAACCTGCTTGGGGCTAGGTTGTCTTAGAGCTGATATTGGACTGTCATATAAATCAGATATTTATTTGATAGCGAAACCTTAATGCTTTAATTTGTTGATTGTTAATAAGAAACTTTTTCTGGACTCCTTTAGATTGCTGTTGTGATGGGCTCATGTACTGCTGGAGGGGCCTATGTTCCTGCCATGGCGGACGAGAGCATTATCGTGCGGAAGCAAGGAACCATCTTCCTCGGAGGACCTCCACTGGTAGGACATCTTTTTGGTGTTAGATTATATAAAACTAGTATGAAACTTTAAGCATCAAATTGGCTCCTAATCCTGTGAGAGAATTGGGGATTCATCGACCATATATGGGTTGTACCACCATCATAAATTAAGCACAAGAAATGAAATACTAATATCCCTTTTCTCGGTAGTGATTTTATTCAAGCTGTACAGTAAAAAGCGACCAGGTGGAAGCCGTTTTAAAAATACTCCACAGATATCTTTGTTTGTTGTTTGTTGGAGAGTCTGTGCTTTTGTTTTTTTTAGGTCAAAGCTGCAACTGGGGAAGAGGTTTCTGCAGAGGACCTTGGTGGTGCTGATCTTCACTGCAAGTAAGAAACACCAATTATTATTTTTGTATCACTTACTATGTTTGGGTGTTTTGATTATCATGGTTCTGCTTTTAGTAAAGTGTTGTTCATTAACCTGTATTAATATGCTGTTATCCATTAGAATAAGAAACCCTGTTATGCACAATCAAAATATTTTTTACAAGCTGGGTTTACACACAGAGTAGTAGTACATCACAACTGTATTTTAATCTAGACCCGGGTCTTTTACTATTTAAAATTTGAAAACGCATGTTAAAAAATGATGACCGAGCGAACAGTTTAGTAGTATGGGAATGTTATTTTGTCTTGGAGACAGGGTTGGGTAAAAAGAGTAATTCATACTCTATTTTGTCCGGTCAAAATATTTTGGAAATGATCTTGCTCATTTAAGTACGAACTGTCTGGAGTCATCGAGTCACAACAGATGTGATCATGTTTAAATGTGTTGATCATTATTTAGCTTAATTTACATGAAACACATGCACCATTAGTATTTTAGTCATAAGTATTGATTATATGCTGAAATAATAATGTCCCAGTGATTTATTTTCTTTCTTATTTACAGAAAATCTGGGGTGACGGACCACTACGCTTTGGATGATAACCACGCGCTCCATTTAGCAAGAAAAGCAGTGAGAAACCTCAACTACAGGAAACAACTTGAGGTCAGTGAAATAAAGAAAGTCATTAACAGTCACCTTTTTATATCCAGTCTTCCAACAATTAAAGCTGTGTGTGCTCTCTGCTGATGTGAAGTCTGGTTTTGTTTTTCAGGTCACCACAGAGCCGACTGAAGCCCCTCTCTACCCCGCTGAGGAACTCTACGGCATAGTTGGCGCTAACCTTAAACGCAACTTTGATGTCAGAGAGGTATTTGTTTGGCTTTCTCTACTTTGTCTCAAAGGGGCAAGAAATTATAAGGATATAGTCATTCAAGAAAGAAATGTTGTTTGTATTGCCAAATATTTGTATTAAATTGGGGAGGTTGCGTCACTTTTAAAGTCTAAAAACTCTTAATAAACCCCTGCCCCTTTTGTGAAGTGTTTGTGTAGCAGCCCATTTTTATTTGTAGTATTACCAAAAGTAACAAGATTTAGAGAACCTAGCACACTTTGCAACTCAGTTCTACTCTTAAGATTTATGAAAAATACAATCAAACCTGGCGTTTAAAGGATTCAGAATGCACTCTAAACATTTTTTAGCTGTCGGGTCTCTGTAAGGAGTCAATAATGGACAGCAGGCATCAATCACTTTAATCACCTAGTTTTCTCTCTCCGGCACGGCTTGCCAGATGTTCTCATTTGGTTTAAAGTCTGTGCTTTGATTCTTGATTCAAACCCTTGAGCAAGAATTACTGCTAACTGTAGAGATGTCAAAGTGTTTGTAGTTAGGGACAGTATTGGCAGTCCATTTAGCATACAGGATCAAGGGGCTTCTTCCTCTTTTAACTTGTAAAGGGACACTGGGCATCCGGCATCTCTTAAGATAAATCATTCGTGATTAAAAGATCCTACTTTAGTCTGTCAGCCTGATATTTCTGAAACCTTTTTGCCATTGAGCTCCATTGTCCAAACACGATTAAAAAAAACCCCACCAATGAGCCACAGTGTTGCACTGGGTGTTCATTCCTAACAGTGTACATTACAAGTTATTTTAGATAAATTGACCACATGCTGTGTAGCTGATTTACATGCTAACTACCACGTGTCCTTGGCTTAAAACGGTCCCCAAAATACTCAGTTCACCCCTTTTTTCAGTCATTTTTACTGAAAACTACAAAGCCCAGCTGTTTCCCCACCTCTCTTTTAGAATCAATATATTTAAGGCCCAATTTACAACAAGTTACATCCTCCTTGGAAATAGAAAAACTGAGGGCTTTTGATATGTTGACATATCAAAAAGATAGCATATTATCGGCTTTCCCGGGTAAGGATGAAACTATGGTTATACACTATATAAACACATACTTATCAAGGCCAGGATTTGCTAATTTGTGCGCACAGCTTGTAATGTGTTACCCCCAATTAAATTAAATGAAATTATATAAACCTGGCAGTTTACAAGGCCAAGTCATTCACTCCAGCTGCTTAAGGCACTTGTTGAGGACATTGAGAGTTTGTGGATTAAATCATTGGCAAGAGGCGGACTTTTAAGATACCAATACTTGAAGCAGGTGCACTGCAGTTGAGAGAAAGGCCGGTCTGTTATGCACTGATCTGGTCTACATCAATAACCAAACTATGGGAACAATTTTATTAAATTTTGGTCACGGATTACATCTCATTGGAACAAATTAATAAATCATGGTGTTTATTGTATTAATTCTCTCTATTGCATATCCCAGGCTCTGGAATAAACAAACATGGTAAACTGGTTTTGCAATTGTTATCTGCTTTCTGTCTCTCTACTGCATTTGGCTTTGCATTATTGGATTTTACAGCTTCCCTCTATTCATTTCATTGCAGGTCATTGCCAGAATTGTGGATGGCAGTAAATTTGACGAGTTCAAGGCTTTCTATGGAGACACGCTCGTTACAGGTATGTAAAATGACATTACTAGAACCCAGAAAATGATGCCTACAATTATGTTTCGTCCCACGGAATTCACCAACCTTAACATTGAACTCTGTACCTGTGCAGGATTTTCAAGAATATTTGGTTACCCTGTGGGAATCATTGGCAACAACGGAGTGTTGTTTTCAGAGTCTGCGAAGAAGGTAAATATCGTTTGTACAGTAAGATCAGATTGAAAGAAATGGATTTCTAAAGTCTGTTCACAGTATCTCCACAGTGTTATTAGAAAAGCTAAAACGTGCCCCTGGCTTCACAAAAAACCTTCTGGTTTATGGTACCGCTTCAACAGACAGGTGACAGCTGTGTAACCTGTAAAAAGCTGAGCCTCATGATCGTGTTTAATGTTCAAAGGGGTAAGAATTGTACTTTCAATATTGTTCCTCTAAAAGTCACGGATTTTAAATTAATACTGAAGCACTTCAGGTAGTATTGTCCACAGGGATTTTCTGCTTACAGCGCCAACTACCAATATTTCTCTCTTGAGGGAGCTTCAGTCTTTATAGATGCTTCGCACTGACCTTTCAGAGGCGAGTTTCTCTTTCACAATAAGCTCTCAAATTGCAGTTGTCTGGGGCATCTCAGGAGTACTCTGACGAATGGCATTGTAATAACATAGCATTTTGAAAGAATAGGCAAGGGACAATCATGATTTTCATTCAATGTAATTCCATTAATTTGTAAGCCAGTCTGCCGTGAACAGCTGAACTTTACCCACGCTTAGGAAAGATGAGGAGCTGAATTTGTGATTATAGCCTAATGCGTTTTTCAAACACATTTTAAATTAGATAACAAGTTTGACCTGAAAAAATATTTTTTCTCTGAGGTCTCAATATGCCAGTAAGAGCATTGTTTATCTCATCAGTGTAATTGCTGATGAAAGATACTGACACAGAGCTTCAGACCGAGCATGTCTGTTCCACATCTGTGTCTGAGAGCATATCCAAGAAAATCAATACAGCACCTGCATTTTGAGATTCATTTCTGGCACGCTGTCATCGCTAAAGATTTGCCCAGGCTTCTATTATTATGCTAACTGTTAAATTGTTAAAAGCTTTTCCCCAGGTGTTTGTGAAAAGGAGCAGTAACACAGAAAAGATTACATTTTTGTTGTTGTGTGAACGTTTGGGAGCAAATTGATGGATCATTTTTCACCTGGTGACAGTTTATAATAAGCAACCGTCTTTCAGGCCGTCTCCAACTTGTGTTTACTCTTTGCAATGCAAGGCAGGATGCTTCGCTGAAAGAGAGCCAGCAGAGGTAACTGCCAATATGAGGAAAACACCTGAGCAATTCAGCAATACAAAATATATGGAAATGAGGTGTCTCCACTCAGTCTTTTGTGCTTGGTTTTCTGTGCAATGGCTCCTGGCAGCTCTGTGTTCTTCAATGTATTTCTCTGGCAAGGCTGAAGGCCATTCAGCTCTTTCGTATTCAAAGTAAAAATCTAGCAAAAATAAAGCATGTGGCGCCTGATGCTTTTACCTCCAGAGTCTAATGTGTCAAATGTGTCAAATAAAGATAAAAGCGAGACCAAGTCTTCACAAGACCATCACTGTGTTAATGGTTCGATGAGCATGAAGCAAAATTGTCCGAAGTCAATTTTGATATCGGCTTTGATTCGCCCTTTAGTAAGCACAAACTCCAGATGTGATCCAGACACCTGTGTGCTTTGAACAAAATCAATGTCTCATTAGGTAAAGGCTAACTTCCTGTTAATATTTTAAAGTGGCATATAACTTGATTGTGTTTTGTCCTCTAGCAAGTCAATTTGTTGCAATGGGAAGATATTACGTCGACTGAAGATTTGTATTCCTTTTTCAGGGAACGCATTTCATCGAATTATGCTGCCAGAGAAACATTCCTCTTATTTTCCTCCAAAACATAACGGGTGAGTGGGAACTTTTATTTGTGCAGTTTTGGGATTATTGGCAGCTCTGGTTCTTTTCTTTTGTGGTGTTCTTATTTTCTCTCTTAGTCTTGCTTCAACTAAATGTAATTCATGATTATTAAAGTTCTTAAATAACTCTAATTAAAATGTAACTGTTGGTTTGGATTAGGAACTTACGTACCTAATGAAACCCTGTCTTTAATTCCATCTTGATATCACTAACTGCAATTTGATTTAATATCATGTTCACATCCTAATCAGATATGAAATGATGCATATTTCGGAAATGCTCTTGGTTTTACCAATTTTAACCTTCTTTTTTCAAATGTTTTATTCGAAATGACAACACACCAAGTCAAATTCAGTTGCAATCTCTCCTATGCATCTTTATCTTAGGCTTCATGGTGGGTAGAGAGTATGAAGCAGGGGGAATCGCAAAGGATGGAGCTAAGATGGTGACTGCGGTCGCCTGTGCCAATGTACCCAAGATTACTGTTCTTATCGGCGGCTCCTATGGGGCAGGAAACTATGGCATGTGCGGCAGAGCTTACAGGTAAGAATAACAATTCTTAAATTCACAAATGAAAATAAACATACAAGTTTGGCCAAGACCAGCAGCCTTAGAAAAATGTGAAGATCTTTAGCTGTGCATAATTAAGATGTACGAAATGTGCTCTGTATGCTGTTCATTATGTTGAAAAGTATGCATCAGAAGGCTTTCGACTTTTCCTTTCAGATGAAAAAGACCTTTAGTAACCACAGTAACGGAGGGTTTTATCTTTGAACCTTTTCAACGCTAAAAAACACATTTTGCTAAAGAAACATGTATTTGAGTTTGACTTTTTTGTCTACCATTCCTCGCCTCTTCTTGGCTCCTTATCTGTTTAAATGATATCCTCTGAGAGGTAAGCCTTTGTAAAAATAAGAAGCAAACATTATTGGATGGTTTTTACTTCCACAAAGGACTTCACACAGTGTTTCTCACATGTGCAGTTTGCAATAATACATGAGATCATTTTTAAATCATTTAAAATACATTTGAAGTTACCCCTTAGGTTGGATTTTTTAAAACGTATTTGATATTCCCTAAGTGGTATTTTTAATGGCTCTCATAAATGATGTTTTTCCATAGCTGTCGGGAGATTATTAAACCGTGACTAGAATATAACATTTCCATTAATGCAGCGTTCTGGATGTTGTTTTGTTTGTATTCGTTTTTCATCCATTATTTAGCAGACTATTCTGGCCCTGCAAAAAGACAATCAAATTGACAATTCCTCCTCTTCTCCTCACAGCCCACGATTCCTGTACATGTGGCCAAATTCCAGAATCTCTGTAATGGGCGGTGAGCAGGCAGCCACTGTCCTGGCCACCATCACCAAGGATCAGAGGGCACGAGAGGGAAAGGAGGTAACATTAATCTTCCCGTCTTTGCTTCACTGGAAAGGCCTAAATGAGCTTTTCTGCATTTACTGCCAAAAGCAGAAACATTATGAAGACACTTTTGTTTCAGTAATGGTTTGACATGGCACTTATACAAGGATAAAGATATATCAATGTTAAGTGTTAGAGTGATGACAGAATATTGCAGTCATCAAATGGCTGCATTACACTTTGTCAGAGACACTGTTATGGGTGAATTAAGAGTACATTAATGGCTTCAGAATATCGCGTGCCCTGGGTGATGCATTTTAATCACTGATGTTTAAGATTGTTTGCCAATGTGGGGATTTAAAAAGACTTAAAATTGAAACTTATCATCAGCATTATTGAAAGGCCCTATAATGCTTTCCTGTAGTGTACTATATAGGTTTGTGTGCATGTGAATGGTCCGCAAAGCTTAAAATCCCTGTGGTCACTTCAAAGTGAGTTTTTCTCCCACACACTCCCCTCCCTTCTGGAAATGCCTCCATTGGAGTCATTTGTTTACTCTTATAGCATAGTGACAGCACTTTGGACATCATTAAGCGGTTGACCAATCACAACAGAGCTGGCCAGCTAACCAATCAGAGCAGACTGGGTTCTGGTTTCAGACAGAGGGTTAAAAGAAGGGCTGCAGCACAGGCAGTATGAGAAAAATAAATAGCTTTTTGAACATGGTAACATGTCCCAGCGAAGGCACACAAATATGAACCTGAAAATGAGCCCCTTTAACATTTGAATGAAGTCTTCCTCTAACAGTCTTTATTCTACTTTTATTTAAAGTTGAGCAGGTGTTTTCTTGCTAAAGATGTTATCAGCAGTGGAATGAATATATCAACACACAGTTCATAAATTGACATAGCCTTCGCATTGTTAGTACATGCTTAAGATGCCGTTGGCCTCCACCCACACGTCCCTAATATTGTCAGGGGATAAGGAAACGAGGGAGGAATTTATAAATTATACCTCAATCTCAAACCAAACACACATCTCTGACCCATGATCCCTCTCATGTACAGTGGGGCAAAAAAGTATTTAGTCAGCCACCAATTGTGCAAGTTCTCCCATTTAAAAAGATGAGAGATGCCTGTAATTTTTATCATAGGTATACCTCAACTATGAGAGACAAAATGAGAAAAGAAAATCCAGAAAATCACATTGTCTGATTTTTAATGAATTTATTTTCAAATGATTGTGGAAAATAAGTATTTGGTCAATAACAAAAGTTCATATCAATACTTTGTTATATACCCTTTGTTGGCAATGACAGAGGTCAAACGTTTTCTGTAAGTCTTCACAAGGTTTTCACACACTGTTGCTGGTATTTTGGCCCATTCCTCCATGCAGATCTCCTCTAAAGCAGTGATGTTTTGGGGCTGTCGCTGGGCAACACGGACTTTCAACTCCCTCCAAAGATTTTCTATGGGGTTGAGATCTGGAGACTGGCTAGGCCACTCCAGGACCTTGAAATGCTTCTTACGAAGCCACTCCTTCGTTGCCCTGGCGGTGTGTTTGGGATCACTGTCATGCTGAAAGACCCAGCCACGCTTCATCTTCAGTGCCCTTGCTGATGGAAGGAGGTTTTCACTCAAAATCTCACGATACATGGCCCCATTCATTCTTTCCTTTACACGGATCAGTCGTCCTGGTCCCTTTGCAGAAAAACAGCCCCAAAGCCTGATGTTTCCACCCCCATGCTTCACAGTAGGTATGGTGTTCTTTGGATGCAACTCTGCATTCTTTCTCCTCCAAACACGACGAGTTGACTTTTTACCAAAAAGGTCTATTTTGGTTTCATCTGACCATATGACATTCTCCCAATCCTCTTCTGGATCATCCAAATACCCTCTAGCAAACTTCAGAGGGGCCTGGACATGTACTGGCTTAAGCAGGGGGACACGTCTGGAACTGCAGGATTGAAGTCCCTGGCGGCGTAGTGTGTTACTGATGGTAGCCTCTGTTGCTTTGGTCCCAGCTCACTGCAGGTCATTCACTAGGTCCCCCTGTGTGGTTCTGGGATTTTTGCTCACCGTTCTTGTGATCATTTTGACCCCACGGGGTGAGATCTTGCGTGGAGCCCCAGATCGAGGGAGATTAGCAGTGGTCTTGTGTGTCTTCCATTTTCTAATAATTGCTCCCACAGTTGATTTCTTCACACCAAGCTGCTTACCTATTGCAGATTCAGTTTTCCCAGCCTGGTGCAGGTCTACAATTTTGTCTCTGGTCTCCTTTGACAGCTCTTTGGTCTTGGCCAGAGTGGAGTTTGGAGTATGACTGTTTGAGGTTGTGGACAGGTGTCTTTTATACTGATAACGAGTTCAAAAAGGTGCCATTAATACAGGTAACGAGTGGAGGACAGAGGAGCCTCTTAAAGAAGAAGTTACAGGTCTGTGAGAGCCAGAAATCTTGCTTGTTTGTAGGTGACCAAATACTTATTTTACCGAGGAATTTACCAATTAATTCATTAAAAATCCTACAATGTGATTTCCTGGATTTTTTTTCTCATTTTGTCTCTCATAGTTGAGGTATACCTATGATAAAAATACAGGCCTCTCTCATCTTTTTAAATGGGAGAACTTGCACAATAGGTGGCTGACTAAATACTTTTTTGCCCCACTGTAGCTACCACAATCATCACGCTATTACAAAGCGTGGCTTTATATGATTACAGACTTAGCATGTTGCCCCAAATCACATTTTATTGGACACCTATAAATATACATCACTGTGTCATTAACTGACATGGTGTACACTCGAGGATGGATTCACAAAAGGATTGTGGGGCTCTTGCAGCCGCTAAACCTGTGCAAACAAGATGGCAATAAACTGTAATTCTCAAAGCACCGGCTAAGAGTGAAATGAACCCCTAACTGTGCTGCTAAACAAATAGTGGCTCGTGCGTCTGTGCTATTTGCAACTGCTTAAATTAGGTAATATGCAAATATTTGGAGCAAAATTGTCCCCCTTTCTATGCAAGTGAGCCTCATTGCAGAAACATAGAAAAACGCTATTAACCAGAAACTGTTAGAGTGAAAATATTGAAATCTTCAATCCCATAAAGGGGATACCCGCTCAAACTATTTTTTTTAAGGAAGCAGTAACGGGGGGCCATGACAGTTGTGATAGTGAAAAATAAATGACTGAAGCTCCCCTACCTGTCACTTAAGAAGAAACTGATTTGAGTTGTTTTAATGAATAGTAAGGTTATTCATATAACAAGAGATAATTTAATGGATTTCTTCCCTTTCACACCTTTTCCCAAATCCGGACCTTCAATTTTCCTCTTTCCTCTCTCTTAATTGCCTTCAGAGGATTTGACAAAACTTCTGGTTCAGACTGCCTTTTAAAACACACTCAGCCGCAAACCTTTATGAACATGTTTGCTATGTAATATCGTCAGGGCATTCCCTTTTTGAGAATCATACCTGAAGACAGGACTGATATGCACTGCACATGTTGTAACGTTCAGTTGCCATTTTTCAGTCCTCGTAGCTAAAACAAGACCTAGAACTAATGCAATTGTCTTTGGTAGACCTGCAGCACCAACTCCTTTGATTTCACATTGTATTCACAGTTCACAGCAGAGCAAGAGGCTGCCATGAAGAAGCCAATCGTACAGCGGTTTGAAGAGGAAGGCAGTCCATACTTCTCCAGTGCAAGGTGAGCTTTGGTCATGACACATCATTCTGTGTGTGGGATAAAAGTATTCATCGAAGGCTTCAGCAGCATTGACTCAATCTTCAAATAGTCGTTTTGAAATGGTATATGCTGCAGAGGTGGAATAACAACATGCTAGCAGCATTTGCTTTTAATTATTTATTTATTTTAATCATTCCGTAAATCAAATCATATTACCCTGCTTTTCCAAATCACATGATGGCTGCTCATGCATAAGAAGGGGATGCTGTGATGGGTTTCAAGTGTATTTTAATCTCCATCCTAGATGTGCTGTTGTTTTGCCAATAGAAGCCATCTTTGCTTGTTTTTATAATTCGTTCCTGTGGGTTATTTTCTCGGTGTATGTGAGCTAAGCACATATGAAAGGAAAAATGTCTTCCAAAACGTTTTTCAAAGCCCTACAAATGTATTTACAATTGAAGACTATCAGATAAAATAGCAATAAAAACACAAATTCTGTATTTGAGTAAATGATGATGAGGACAAAAGGCAACAGATGAGTGAGATTAACTAATCCTGTGATGTTTCTGTGTTTGCAGACTGTGGGATGACGGGATTATTGATCCCGCAGATACTCGTCTGGTTTTGGGTCTGAGCCTCAGTGCAGCACTCAATGCACCAACGAAGAAGACACGTTTTGGAGTGTTCAGGATGTAATGCTCATGAAGCTTGCCTACCTGTTAGAGTTTGACTTATACTGTACTTAAACTAGTTGTTGTAGTTTTACTTGTGAGGTGTCACCAGATTAAGGGCAACAAACACAAAAATAATGACTAAAGTAGAATCACAGACCTTGGATCGATGTGATTGGATGGTGTGCTGTTGTTGTGGGATATTTCCACTAATACGTTGTGCCTTAACTGTCACTAATCCTTTGTAAATGCAAACCGTATCAATGCTTTCTTTTCCCTTCTTTTTTCCGAACTTGGATTGTTTTTTTTTTTTTTTATTGAATCCTGTAAATGATGACTTATAAAATGATATAAGCATACAAGTAGCAGTCTTATTTCAGGTTCATTGGTGCTCTGTACCTGAAACAGAAATATCAGAGTAAAACTATTCAGAAGGGGGCACTGTTTAGCTAGATATCTGATTGGCCACAGTCTTAACAGAGAAGCGCACTCAACCTTTTTCACGCTAGATGCCTTTTAGAAAACAAATTGATGCTCGGATATTGACAGAGGAGCTGTTTTGAAGAATATTAAAAAAACATGTTTGCGAGGTCGAAGGTCAGTGCAAATTTTAAATCCCGTTCACAGTAATATCTTGTGCATAGACAAACCCAGCCATATGTTTGATTTAAATTTTAATAGTTGTGCAAATGAATCGTAAATCAGAGTATATTGAGCCACAGAAGAAGAGTACTACTTAACTTAACCAGCTGGCAACCCTGCCCCCGGCATTTTTTCCATTGCGTAAATCTATATCTTTAACTGAACATGCTGCACACAGTTGGTATGCTCACATATTGGTACAGACCATCTGAATTCACTTCGGCAACAAGTTACATTATTCACTCAATTGTTTGGGTGGATTAGGTGCGGCTGTGTATTGTAATGTTTGAACATCCTCATAAGATTTTAGCGGGTTAAAATAACTTGAAGCCCTTCATTCTCATCTGTGTATGACTGTGTGTACACTGAGACTGCAAAGCATAACCTTGGTAATATCTACCACCTTTAACCACCAGTTCTTAAAAACGGTTTGCTGGTTATGCTTTGTGCTCTTCCTCCACATATCATTGTTGGATCATTACAAAACAAAAGCAGTTT
Organism: Eleginops maclovinus; assembly: GCF_036324505.1. Classification (NCBI taxonomy): domain Eukaryota; kingdom Metazoa; phylum Chordata; class Actinopteri; order Perciformes; family Eleginopidae; genus Eleginops; species Eleginops maclovinus. The sequence goes on along the minus strand of NC_086360.1, from coordinate 11,430,755 downwards.
TAAAAGCTTAACTTTAATGTATGCAAGAAAAAAAATTCCGAGATTTTGAGGTCTAATGATTGGAAGTGTAGTCCTGTTTGTGTTTTCAAGGTCCACTGAAATGTAGAATGAATCTCGGTGGTTTATGATTTTTGTTTTTGACCTAACCTTTCTCTATGACTGCTGTAATTATGACTCGCTAGGTCGCTGTCAGGTCTTCTTTAGGAGAAGAATGGCTGTCTTTCCGTTTGATGATGAGAACCTTGACTTTGAGTTGGAGCACGATTTTCACACCAGAGGATTGTAATGCAACATTCCTATCAACATCTGTACACAGACAGATGACCTCATTAACAGCTATGTGCAGCCAGCCAGTTTATCCAAACTTGAATATCTTTGGACCAAAAACCATAAATTCCAGGTTCAAAAGGAAAACATGACAAACCTGGGATTACATTCCACAAGACAAGTGTTTATGTCTCATAAATTAATTTTAGTTTAATATTGTATCAGTGCTGGTTGTCTTCAAAGTGTAACTGTGTTATAGGGATGAATGTCTACAGCTGATGAAGGACACAACAGAATGTTTCATTGACACAGTGCAGCTGTGTTTAGCAACATTTGACAAGGCCAATCGCACAAGATTGGTTGCTATGCGTAGGTCTTGGTTTCTAGGGAATCTGGCAGTCTTTTACTTTTTTAAGAAAACTTCACAGACAACTTTGTTGCCAACCGAATACCAGCTACCAACGAGCTACTTGAGCACAACAAAGAGTGTCTTGTCAATTCTTCTTGCCACATTGTTCCATATAATCAGCACACATCTTGCATGTTTCCTAAGATTGAGATACATTTCTTCTTAGTTGATCACTGAAATGTACTTCTGTTTTTAGTTGGACTATACTTAATACGATCGGAATCAATAACTGGTTGAAATTGTAAACCTCAAACCTCATGTTTTGCTTACCTTCCTTCATCCTAAAAACATGTTGAGGGATTTGGGTTAGTTTAATGTTGGCAAAAATAATGGTCACAAAGTGAATTTTAACCTACTTATCATTCTCAACCTTCTAGACATTTGTTCTTAGTTCAGGGCAATATTCTGTTTAATGATTCATTTGTGCCAAGTAAATTGCGCCCGGCTTGATTCAGGAGCTCATTCCCTCTTGACAGATCTGCTTGGACAGTCGTGACTCATGTCGAAGTCACACCACAGCCTAAAAATAATCATGACTGAGAATTTGAGTCTGTCTTTAATGCCCAGCTTCTGGCGGGCCAACGATTATTGTCTGATGCAGACAGTGGTGAAAATGTTTGTTTTTACCATCTTAATTTAAGTCCAATGAAACCATGTTAATGTCCTTATTGGTTCATTAATTTAGTTGCAAAACCAACAAATATTTAATTTGACCTCATTAAAATCTAAATATCATCGTTCTCTTCGACATTAACTGGTCTTGAATATTTACAATACATCTGTGTTCAAACGACATATTTCAGGATTTTTTGAATATTTCTAAAGATAATGTTTATATGTAATTCCTGTAAGATTAGGAAACGTTACAATTGAACAAGATGTTTTAAGCTGTCAATGAGAACAAAACGGTTTGCATTAAAACATTGTGATTAACCACACAAGTAGCTGTTTTATTACCAATGTGTACAGAACAGAAACAGAACAGGCTGCATGACTAAAAGATAAAACATTTCTTATGACACAGATGTTTCTGAGTCCACAAGGCTGCACAGGATCAGATCAGGTCAGATGCTTTGATGCCCCCACAACTGTGTGTCCCGGTTCCCGGGTGAACAGGCAGCAGCCTCCGGGGGCAGCTGCAGCCTCTCTGCGCTCCGTGCTGTGTGGTGGCCCGGACGCCGAAGTGACGAGCCTTGTGGTGCATTGTACGTCTGCAGCTTGCCCGGACTGACAGGGCCGGAGGTCCAATGAGATAAGTCGACATATTGAGGTTGTCAAATCAAAGCCAAAGGGGAGGCGCTGTCCCGTCCTCGTCTCAATTACGTCATGCAGAAACAGCTGGTCGTTGGCATAAAATCCGTAAAAAATGTAGACCAGCAAAGCGACTGAGAACTGCACCCGGGCTGGAGCCCTCCACTACATTTTTTGCTTTTAACGATGTTGCAGCTGGAGCGTATTGGCTCAGGATGTAGCCCTCCGAGGCTCCTCTTGCTTGTTTACTATCTGTGCGCCCTTGGAGGTGAGTGCTTTCCATTCATTGTGTGCTGCTTTGATTCGCGGTGAGCTGTTCCTTTTGTCGGGGTGCTGAAAACCTCGGAGAGCAGCAGCAGCAGCATCGGGTCCAGTTTGTGGTTTTAATGTAGTCTACTAAACATCCACAACTGCTAGTTTTACTCTTGGTCAACAATTTAAAACGTTTCAAAAAAATACATGCTTCAGTTACGTGACGCATAGAAGCTGCTGCTAATTATGGCACGCAACACATTGACAGATGCTCCTATATGTTGTACGATACGTTACTGAGGGCTGTATGTGGCCACAAGAAAACACATCGGGCTGGACGATTTCATTGTTGGTGCCTTTGACATTTGTTTGTCGGTGTTATGCTTTGTTAAACACAAGTTAATAAGACACGTTGGCAAAATGAAAAAATATGACTGGATTTATAAGACAATAAGTAACCTTGTTATTTTTTGGTTCAATTTTGCCTGAATCAAAATGAGAGGATTTCCTTGAATAATGAGACAATATTTACATTAAATCTCTAAAATCTCTCAGATGTCTGCCACTTTTTATCATAAAACATGACAAGATGAAAATATACAGGATGTGTTACAATGTCTAAGTTGTTTTCCTTTAAAATAGAGAAATCTTATGTAAAGACGAATTAGGAGTGTTTTTTTCTTGTGTTTTTGGTGCCCATACACCAAGTTGCTTTGCTGCTTCAAGACAGAAGCATGAAACAAAAAGCTCAGAGCTCATTGTGAGACAACAATGAATCCATACCTTTTGCACACGCTGTACTGCTGCGGTCAAAGAAGACCTTAAATGTCTGTCTGAGGATGTTGCAGTCCCCTGACAGACTTGTTGCTGTTTCTCTCCATCTATGTTGTTAAATGCTTGGTTAAAGTCAGTCAAGAATGCCTCCCTTTACCCTCTTTTTCTTTTTGAATGTACAGTAAGGATGGTCAGCGTGATATTTTAAGATTGATTCTTAAATCCAGGATTTAATGCTCATCAATGATCAACAGGAAGTCTACTATTCAGTTTGGTTTGTGTGTTTGACCAAGAGTTCAAATTAATTGGCAGATGTTGCCGATTTTTTGAGTAATTTTTGTTATAAATGCTTTTTATTTTTTCTTCGTTATGTATTAAAGATCCTTCAAAATCCTGCTAAGAGAAGAGACATTTTAAGAAGCAGCATTTACCTACGCCGTTCCAAAAACATTAAGTTTAAAGGCCATCCTGCTAAGCATTCAGGGATAAATCTCTGGTTGAGATGACAAAAAGCTGGATTAAGCTTGTATTAAGCCTCCAACAGGGTAAAACAGTGGTTGGGAGGTGCTCATTGAAGATTACTGAGATGACTGAATTCAGAAATGTGCTGTAAGAACGCCTGTGAGCACACTGCTGTCTTTATCTTTAAATGTCTTTATTTAGCTGGCAAACAAAAATGTTTGAATATTCGTGCGTGTTTACACCTTCACAGTCAGAGCAGGCACAGTGTGCGGCTGCTGGATTGTAACTGAGACATTTCCATTGACTATTCCTTTTTTTTTCTTCACATAGAGCAGGTGTATAAATAGATGCAAGTTTGTTTGTTCTATTAATAATAACTTGGCCTGTCACTTGCAGTCATGTATTTAATTTGTCACAACAACACATCATATGTAGCCTGTCAATCGAGTGTATCCACCTTCTTTATTTAAGGCATTTCCTTATACCCGGACATAGCTCTGTAGACCATGGGTGAATACAAAGAGATGCTTTCTGTAATATACCTACTCAAATGTATTTGACATGTGAGCAGTTCAACTGAAGAGAGATTGTCCTACAATGAATCAAATTTCTTAAATCTGAAGAACAACAAGAAGGGAACCATTTCCAAAGTGTGCATGTAGGAATTTCTCTTATTCATAGCTCAACCACCTTTTAGGGTCCTTAACCACAGCTTTGGCAACTGCTGGTTTAGAGTGTATAATAGCTTATTTTGTATGTAATAATGGGGACTTTTATGTATGGGATGCACAATTCATCGTAGTTTAATGGGTATTTTTTAATAATGCAGCGTCCTTGACAATATCAAGATGTGCAATATCGCTTTTTCCTCTCTAAGATGTCCTACCAACAGGTAATCAACCGGTTACAGTGTGATATTAAACTTAAGTGGTGTTAGCTGTGATCTGTAACTGGAAGAAGAGGTCTGTCTCTTTCTAGTCAGAGAAGCAGAACGTACAGGAGGCTTACTGCAGAGTGACTTCAGCACTGTTGGTGCCACTCTCCACCTTTTGAGTTATAGCACTTGAATGTGTGACATGGAAGCAGTTTCTCCTCAGACTCAGTCACAGACATCACTGTAATGAAATTGCGAAGAAGAACCCAAATGCAAAGAAGGCTCACATTTAACGCAGAGAAACAGAGGGGATGAGAGTGAAAATTAAGGCTGAGGGCTTTGTATGGGATTAAGCTTTAGCTCTTGACAGCAAGATTGCTTCATTCTTTTGAGATTCTGCCTCCTTGTTCTGCTTCTTTAGTATTCAAGGTTGCTTCCATAGGTGAGGGCTTTGAGGACTGGTAATAGTGCTGGGGAGAGGAGCAGAGCAGAGACATTTTTGTCTGTTTCCTAACACGCTATAGAACACACGGCACATTCAAGAAAACCTTTTCCTTTATATGCTTCCACGCCCAAGCTCCTCGACACTATAGAGGGTCCCTTGGTTTTCTTTACTCTGTCTCCTCATCAAGTTAAAAGCAGAAGCAAAAGCAAACCATGCAGCTGCAAATGACAGCATTAGTACCGTGTGCTCGCTTACTGTGTCGCTGCAACTCTTAAACGAATTGGGCTCATGCTGTTTTAGAGGCACAGGCTTTTCATTGCATCCTCTAAACAGTTTTCTGAGCTTTAAGTATACTTGTACAAATCGCAGGTGAGATAAATTATCCCCTAAAGGAAACATTAACAGACACCGCCACATGTATTCCAAGTACATAGGGTAGAAAGGCTGGATATGAATAAACAAAAAGGGACTCTGTTTCAAGTGGAAAAACAAACCTCTCATTGTTCTATGAAATATTGTCATCTTCTTTCATATCTACTTATCCTTATGTTCTACTGAATTTGATGTAGGAGAATATAGCTATTAACTTACTCACACTCCATTTCCCCCAGATCTTGCCCACCCGCTGGTTTGTAGCTCGATGGCTCATGTAGGTAATGTGGTAGATTACAGCTGTCACTTGTTCCACTGCTTTTATATGCAGAGCCTTCCCTGGATGTAATCCAAGGATTTGACATTATGCAGGACGCGAGTGAGCCTGCATATGTACATCTCCGTCAGCTGCTTTAACAGGAGTTAAAGTCTGTGATCACATATTTAGATGATCTAGCTCTATACAGATTGACGGGTTCAAGGAGATGCTTGTCATAAAGGACTTACGACAGAGAGACTGCACGTGTTGTCTGTTCACACGAATGATAGTGCTGATAGAATTGAAAATGTTTGTACTTGAGTTTCAATCTTTTAAAAAGTCTTACATCTTTGTCAGCCCCACTAGCAGCATGGCTAGGGGTGGCTAGGTCCAGCCCTTTGACCCAGACGGAAATCTGTTGACCACTACAGGGTTGTTGCTATTGAATTTTGTGCAGACACAAATGATCCCCAGAGAATGAGTCTTAATGATATTTTTGATTGCATTACTCTGTGGGTAGCGCCGCCTGTGGGTCACTAGAAGATCTAAATTTTCTAATCTAATTTTATTTCTCCATCAGCTACAGCTGAATTGTGTAAATGAGCAGATGTTAGTATGCTAGAACACTAAACTAAGTTGGGGCTTAACCATAGCCTGTAAGCATTGTATATATGATAGCAGGCTAACACATTGAACTCAAACCGTTGCTGTACCTAAGTGAAGCCTTGAAGCAGCAAGAATGGCTGTAGACTCTTGTTGATCAAAGAAGGCAACTCTAAATGAGGCTATATCATGTGTTCCATATATAAATCCTCACAAATATTCAAAGAGACTTCCCTCTGGTTCTGTTTCCCACAGATTGCCTTTTTGTGACTGAATACTTCACCCGAACACCTCGTAAGCTGAATGCTTTCAACTCCTTTGCCAGTGTGGAGCTGTTCCACTTTAATGTGCCTGACGACACCATGATGGCCGTATGGAACCTCATCACCTTCAAGGAGCAAGGTGGCACGTTTGGAGACAGCTGCCCGAACCGCAATGTGACTGTGTAAGATGAGGACTTCATCACAACATCTTTTTTTCACATTGTGGAGTCGCTCGTGTTCAGCTTTTTCTTTATTTGCTCTTTTGTAAAGGTTGGAAACTGAGGGAGTTAAGTCTGCTCCTCTCTATGGTGTAGCTATACATATATATATCAGTAATAATCTTATGTATTCTACCTTTGGGGAAAGGGTTCAGCTGCTTTAACTCGAACCGTGTCGGCTACTGTCAGTCTCGATGTATGGAGGGAACTGCTGTTAGAGCTGCATTTAACTTTTCATTTTGCCTGTCGATTTGTATTATATTGGTTATCATATATTGTTTGTGATGAGAGCTGGCATCCCAGGTGATTCTTCTCTGTGCCTGTGATGTTGTGATTGACGTGGATGTGATAATTAATGTTTCGGATTTTCATTTTTCATCTTTAAAATAGGAGATGCCATCTGTGGCGATGCCATCATCTGTTCTTATATACGAATTACTTATTGGCAGATGCCTCTGCAATTTGTGAAAGCACAAGGCCTAACAGGGATTACATTTTGCCTTTGTGTGTAATAGGTACTTCAGGTCTGGGGCTCCTCCAGTAATAAACCCCCTGTACACCCGCTTCCCTCGGGATACAGTCGTCCCAGGATCCTTTGCTGTGACTCTTACATGGACTCTTCCAAACCGTACAACAGGAGCATTCAACGTGACCAGCCCTCTCCCTGGAGATTGGTTCCTAGCCGTACATTTACCCAAGGACGAAGGCAAGATCTCCGTCAAGGTGAGCCTGAACGTTTTACACAAATAAACATTGCAGTTTCAGGTCTGAATATGAAACCCTGAGATGATGCTAACTTTGGTCACTTTTTTCCCCGTGAAACATACAGTTACTTTTGCAGCTTACGATATCTACCTTTCACCTTTTAACATGCTAGCAGCTCTGTGATACTATACTGTGCATTTGCACAGTGATGCTTTGAGCTCAGTGCTAACAAAAGCGGTGCTATGATGCAGGTATATTGTAACTGTTAAAGTTTGGTGTGATATCATGCTCTTATTTGGTCGTTTTCTCTTACACTATGAGCCGGTTGTGGATGTTGTTAGCTGCTTTGGTACTTAAAGGTAAGTATTGTATAGAGTATGACCTGACATTGGGCAGGGTTATTAGATAAAGGTCTGAACTGAGTTTCAAAGGAAAACCATCCAATTGTTGTCAATACTCAAAATCACAAATATCTATCTCAGGGCGTTGTCAGTCGAAAAATAAAATGTTGGGTACCAGGTTAATGCCAATACATCTATATTTGAGATACTTCACTGCATAAGTGAACAATTTGACTTGATAGTGGCCCTTGATAAAGGTCTCTAGATGCCAGTCAGTCAGATTTATCCTTTAGGAACCATGAATGTTTTACCAAAAATGTCAACCTCAGAGGAAAAGTCAGGGGATCACCAAAATTGTTGGGTTTCATTCCATGAATGAATGTTTAAAATGATATGAGAATCCATGTGTGAGATACTGAACCAACAACATTGCCATACCTACACTCCATGCTAGCAGCTGAAATAAATCGCAACCAGAATCAGCTGTTTAGAGCAGCCAATGAGTCACTATGTAATTATACAGTACATGACTTGCTAAAAGTGACAGGTTAAACCTAAGCTTATGTATGGGAAAGTGTTTTTAAGATGGCCTAAATTAGATCTTTATCGAACATATTTTTTCTTCCTGGTTACTTCATGAAACGAAGAACATAAAGATGATGTAAGTGTTGGTTGGAATTAGTATTCATGATAGCGATTCAGAGCATAAGAAAAGCAGAACAGTTTTTTCTTCATCTCATCATGTTCTTATATTAGGCCACATAAAGGAAATGTATTTGTCATTGGCATGGTATCCAGTCGTGGTCCCTTTGTGGTTTCCATTGGCTGGCAAAAACGCACCAGGAATGCACAACAGGCAGAAATATCATCAACAGTTGAAATCAACATGGGATGTACAAAAGCATTGGTTTGCTTTGGGGGCTCTGAGAATAGAAGCTGTGGCTGAAATGCAAGCAGCCTCCACTGACACACTGCATAGATGGAAATTACACTTGCCTTCTGAAGCAATTTTTTAGAACCAAGATTTGATGATATTAGATCAGAAAGGAAACACGGGTAGAAGCAATGCAAGCAGAACAGGAGGGAGTGCACCCTGCATTTATAAGAATCTACGTAAAATACTGAACACACAGCGTTAGGATTTAGCAGCCAGGAACAAAGAAGCAGTGAAAAACTGCTTTCTCTGCCCAATACAATATCTATGTGTGACTTTTGAAATGTCCATTGTTTGACAGGCAAGATCCTCTGTATATGATCGTAGTATTTTAGTCAGGTAAGTCTTTCTGCAAATCATTGATCTGTATTCCTCTCTTTAAAAGGTAATTGTTGAATATATTTGTTTATTTTTACCTTATTGTGTAGTTAAAGTAATGAGACAGAAAGCATCACTGGCTGGTGGACAATCGTTGGTTCGACCTCATTAAAGGCAGCAACCATTTTATCTTGTATCTGGGTTATGGTGATGCTTTATAGTAATATGTTATTAAAAGCAATAGTTGTGGGAATTCATTTAACTCATAACACAATCAATTACAACTCTTTAGGGGTTTCTTTTCTCTTACTTACCCATTACTCAAACAGTCTTACCATTTCATGATGATCGTTAAAATAAAGGTATGATATGATTTATTAGCTTTTTATTAAATGCTGGATGTTTGCCAGTCAGCGCTTGCTACTGTCAGAGCAATGAGGCTCACTCCGAGTGTGAAAATATTGCAAAACAGTGTTTAAAAGTGGCAATTAACATTTTGGCACACATTATTTACTAATTAGTAAGTATCCACCTGTCTCGTGAATTAGCACAATTATATTATAGCACATACACTAAGGTTTCTAAGTTGATACGGTCTTTTTCCACTTGATGTATTATTACTGACACAAATCCTTCCAGTAACAGTCTTATAATTATATTGAGAGGTAATCCTTTCTCTCTCTTTACATTATAGTGTGTAAATGGAAGTATTTATATAAGAAACTCAATGTACTGTGATGCAATACAACAATACCACCACTAACTAATGACTGAAAAGGGACCATAGAGTTCAATAAAGCTGTACATAAGCTTTCAAATGTTGCATTTATTGCAGCACTATTGCGGAGGATTGCATTGGATTGTGCAGGTGTACCTAATAAAGTGAAAGCTCAGTGTATACCCCAGAGTTTTTCCTAAAATTGCATAGTCTCATAGGGTCACTCTTGCTGAAAGAGCTGAAGTAATGCAATTAGTCCGGATTTCAATGGAGAGTGTTAGTGATATATGGCCTAAATGGAGTTTTAGATGCTTTAACATCCTGCCAAGACTGAGATTCTGCAGAAAATAAATGAATGCCTATATATTTTTTTGGCATGGAAAGAGTCACATTTAAAGCCATCATAAGATGTCTTCACTTATACTGTAAAAACATTGGCCTTAAAAACTCCATACTGGTTGAGCCTTAATTAAAACACAACTTGCTGGTCCAACTGACAGCCTGTAATAAATCAAAGGGTCACCTCGCCAGCTCCTGGACTAATGACATGCCACAGTAATTGTGGCTCGAGCAGGCCGGGTCACTGATCGGCTGACAGGAATGAAGGGCCTCATTTGGCATTCACACCTGTCCTTTTGAATCTGCTGTAAAAAGAAGCCCTTTCCCTTTTTAAACACATTTTCATGTGTGGAAACAATGCACCTCGTCCTGGCTCGAAGTCATTCTGTGTGCTCGGCTCATCTCACAGAGTAATGCACATCAAGCATTAATGGTTCAGAACAACATGAGTGAAGCACTGGCTGCATATTATGCTGTGTGGCAGGCCGAGGGAGGACAGAGCGATATTAATCCAGGAGGCGGACACAAAGTCCATTAGGATTCTTCAGTCAGTTTGAATGATATCTAATGTCCTCCTTACCAGCTTTTAAAAAATACTGCCGAGTTAACCAATAACATGCCGTCTCCTGCTGTGTTATGTTTGTAGGGTCTCTCTGAAGAATGCCAGTATCTGTTTCAACCTCAGCTCATTGTCCAGAAGCTCATTGGGATTTCGGTGCTATACCCTGGATACTTCATTGACCAGATGATCCCTGTCCATAACAGATCTGCACTTTATAAGTAAGTCTTCTAATCGAACACTCAAAAAAACAAGTTAGTTGTTAGAGAAGTTGGATCTTAATGTGTTCATTAAAATAGATATATATATACCTAATCATTTATTTTCGCGCCCCCCCCCCCGCAACATTTCTTCATTTCCTTTTTTCTTACAGTGTTCTCTGTGAGCTTATCTTGCATTTTCATTTTAAAAGATGAAATGTCAAAGTGTGTGCTTCTAGTGTGAGCATCTTTATTAACTTCTTCTTCTCTAAAAGTCACCTCGATATTGTTAGCAGAGGAATAATATTATTATAAATCTGCCTAAAAATATTGTAAAAAAAACCAAACATGTATTACCCTGGGAGTAATTAATACAATTAAACTGAAAAGGCAAAGACACAATGTTCTTTCATAGTAAGAGTGATTGTAACCTCTGTAATGCTGTGTTTTTGTCTACTTTTGCTCTTGATATAGTATACACCCCTGGTTGGTGTTAATACAGCCCTGAAAGTGTGTGTGTCCTAAAAGTGTGTGTGTGTGTGTGTGTGTGTGTGTGTGTGTGTGTGTGTGTGTGTGTGTGTGTGTGTGTGTGTGTGTGTGTGTGTGTGTGTGTGTGTGTGTGTGTGTGTGCGCGCGCGCGCTTGTGCAGAGTGTTCATCCCCAATTATATATCAAAGGTGAAGGTTCAGCTGGTAAACTGCAGCACCAAGAACAAGAGCAGCGACAGTTGTCCCGTGGTGCTGAAGATAAGAGCGCGGGCGCCGCCGGTGCATAACTCAAGTGCCCTCGACTGCAGGGAGTGGAACCCCTGTGAATTAGACGCTCTCGTACCTGCCTGGGAACAATGGTACTACATCCTGGTGGAGAGATATCTAACAAACTCCAACGTCTACTTCCGCATCGGTGTACAGGTCACAGGTGAGTGTCTTTTGTAATGGGATTAATGAGTCTTCGGGTTTGTTTGTTTTGTTCGTTCTCATGAATTTCATTTCTCGCTTGTTATGAATTTCTGCTGCCTGAGAATTCAAGTTGGGTTTCACGGCTTACTATAAAGAAATGCCTTTCCCTATATAAGAAAAAAGCGAATAAGATCCAATTAAAAACATAAAACATAGAATAACACATAAGATGCTGAGAAAAACAACAACCCTCCCAATCTACAGTACAGTATTTACCTTTCTACTTGAACCTCAATATATATTTCATATTAGTTGTGATATAAGCGCTACATTATAGACCTGACACGCTTAGTGGAATATTCAGTTTATTTCTTACATTTAAAATCACTTATATGGAAAAGAAAATCATGGGTATCTTATAAATATATCATTTTGGGATTATTTTTATTTTATTTTTATTTTAATTTTGTTTTTCTCGTTTTTGTCTTAAGATGAAAATATCTTGCAATGTTGTGTTGGTGCCGTCATCGTTTTGTGTACACCGTTTGCTAAATGAGAGTATTTTACCAATTTTGCCAATTAAACTAAATTATTCCATGATTTATGCGAGTTAATGTGTTTGTGATTACTCTCACTAGAATAAATTGTGATCATTTTGGCAATGTTTGCTTCTAGCCTCATTCAACATTTTTCTTCCTGCTGCTTTTGCTTTGCAATTCTGCATGATACTGGGGTAGATTTATAAACCTGAAAACTCATTAAATCCACCAAAAAAAAGTAGATATTTGAAGCATGCCACATACAACATCCAACATTATACAGTCAAAGTAGAAAGGATTTTGGTTTAATATGGGCACAGGCTCTTTAAAAACATAACTGATTCTTAGGTGTCCTTAACAAAAATCTAAAATCAAATGTCTTTAAAACATGTGCAAGATTCTAACGTGTCTCACAGATGCGAGAGACTCAAATTCATTGTGAACATGTGTTCTGATCAGGAAACAATGGCCAAACACGGATGGACCATTAGTAGAGTAGTTCGAGTAAAGACTGTATCGTAAACAGAGGGGATTCTTATGGGATTGCTAAGAAGCCAGTGATCGGAAGCTAAAGTGCTGCATGCTGTTGTGTGGAGAGAGTCGAGATATTTTTTATGCTCACTCTACAGGGATGGCTCACAAATCTGTGGGAAGTCCTCTCCTGTGTAGCGATCCCCTGCCTGTGTTGGACACTGTACAGTGCACTTTGTCACCATAGCAACACAGACACTAATTATTCACACTCGGTTTCTCCCCCCTGCCTGCCGGGCAGATCTTACTTGACCTTTTTGTGGATTTAAATTGAAGAACACCTCAGGTTTAGAGAAAAGACCATCTGGAGTCTCACCTTCTGAGGCTTTTCTTGCCGTTATAGGTTATCGTTGTTTTACGCCTACTCAGAATTATGTGCCCTTTACTCCAATCCAGCCTAATTTACGTATTGTTTTGGGAGCTGCCTAGACAGGAAGTGGTGAAACTAGGTTAAACTTTATTATTTATTATTGTTGTTTATTTTCACTGCAGGTATCCTGCCCTTTAAAAAATCTGCATTGAATGTTGTGCTGTGTATGAAATCAAAAAGAAATCGTCTCTTAGGATTACAATGTTATCAAACTCTCCAATCCACCCACACATATGCATTCCTAAACATATTTGGGTCTTGATACTGATTATACATAGAATTTTCTAGTTTCGACCAAAGTTACAATTGCCTCGAGCCATCAGTATTTGGTATTTCAGTATTTTGATGAGAACTTCAGCTGCCTGAACGGACATCAAAATACTTCAAACCCTTTCAGAGACAACACTATGCAAACGAGGCTGAGTTAGAAAAGCCTTTGAAATCCTTTCCCCTTGGGGATTGGCAGTATGTGATGGTACTTTGCCAGTTGCCATCAATGACCATTTTGCAGAGTTTCTTTGTGTTGAGTGAAAGCATGCTGTTTGCAATTACTGTGAATCTTTGTCTCATTAAAAAGCAGTGTTCGGCACTGAACCTCACTGTTTACATTATGGAAGCCAGCCGAAGGGGATCATTTCAAACATTTGCAAAATACTTGGTAGCTTAGCATGCATAATAATGCAAGTACTATAACTGCCCTGGTTATTGCTTGTTTGTTTGGGACTTACAGGGGATTGGTTGTTTTGACATTATGGAAGGCAGTGTTATTACATTACACAAAATGGTGCAAGGTACATTTGTGAAAGCTTCTGCAACAAGCCAGTAAAACTCCATCATACTGGGATCATTGTGATTGATTTTCTTTTTTTTTTATGAATTTGATGTTTTTCTCCTCTCACAAGATTGCTCCAAGACCAATTTGTCAAAGGACCAGTCCCAGCCCAGCTCTTCCATGAACATGCCTCAGTCTTTTGGAACAGCAATGGGGTTCTCTCTGTCTGAGACGCTATCGGTGGCCTCCTTGCCCAGTGTGCCGCAGAACGCCAGTCACCTCCACACCTCTGAGGACAGCATCATTTACCTGGCCCCTACGGCCGACCAAAACAAGTGCTGGCCCATCCGCCCGACCCTGCGCAATGAGCTGGACACTTTCTCTGTGCACTTCTACGTCTTCTTTGGTCCAAATATATCCATCCCACCGGACAGGGCTGCTGTGTTCGCCATCAACCTGATGCCTGTTTTAGACAGTGGAGGAGTCCTCAACATGGAGCTCAAACTCAACATGGTGAGTTGCTCTAAAGGCACAATGTCATTTATTTAAAGGCATAATACATAAAAACAATGTCAAATCAAATGGTTAACGCCAATTTGCTGTAACAAATTGGTTGGAAGGTTTTTATTATGGTTATTTATAAAGGTATATACACTATGAAAAAACTAGAAATAAGTCATCAAGGTATTCTGATACTGTTCATATTTAGTTAATTTTTATACAAGAAAACATTAATGTTGTTTTATTAATGATGAGATGACAAACATAAAATGCTTGTTTTTGTTATCAAAACACATTAATTACGTTCAAATGCTTGTATATTTGTTTAGAGTGTACATAAGGTTGTCTGTATCTGAATATACGTTACTTTAAATGGACAAGTCTTAATATCAACGGTTATCATTTGTAGCTGGCTAGCTAACCTGCTACCATAAACAAAAAAAGAAAGGCATTACATTTTATTCATGGTAAGTCTTTCAAAATTCGAAATTAATTGTCAGTTTGCCCATAAATATATGATGTGAGAAATGTAAAGCGTCATCATCATGCGGTTTGCTGGGTAGATAAATCCTTAATGCGGTTAGCAAGTAAAGGTTAAACGAAGATTACCAGAGACCTTGAATATTCACAAAGGAGACACTTTGGCTCCAGATGTTGCCACCCTCAGCCTTCGACTGCTGAACTAGTGCAAAGGATGAGATCAAAATAATCAAGTAAATATGCAACAGTCAGCGAAGGGAAACAAGGAAACGTGTCTGGCTCAGAGAGCATACCTTTTTTTTTAATGATTTATTTGTGGAAATTTCAATACGGTGTACAGTAGTCCTCACAAGTAAATATATTAAGAGGGTAACAATGTTCACAGTCAAACCAGGTGAGGATACAAAGGACCACCCCCCCACCCCCAATCCCAACAGATGGAAAAAAAAAAAGAAGCAAAGCAAAGTTTTAGAGAGCATACTTAATATGGATGCTTGTCTAGTCATAGACTTTACTGTGGAGCTGAATAGGTTTTCAATGAGAAGGGTTTTGTTTGTGACACATGCCTCTAATTGAAAGAGAAGAAAATGCTAATATCAGCCAAACAGGATCTGACATGTCTTTGTTAGGCTGTCCTTTAGATATTAATGCTACCTGCAGTGGCTCTGGAGAGCTACAGGCTGGCAGATGGACTTTTGAACAATTCATTCTCATATGAAAAGCAAGGCAACCAGTGTTGAAACAACTACAGTATGAAGATTGAAACCCTGGAAAATATCTTCAGTTCAAAGGCGTATCCTGACATTTCACAAGTATGCTTTTGTGCTGTCTTCCTGTGAGTTAGATTGTTAGCTGTTTTATCTCTCTGCTTTCAGGAAAGATATTGGTCAAGGATATTTTTAGCCTGCAGTACCTGCATGTGCTTAACACCAAAGGCAGAAGCAGGAAGAAACAGATCTTTAGAAGAAACAGAAAACTACAACAACTGTCAGATGAACAATCTTGAGCAATCTTTCTGCGAGGTTCATTCTGTAGCTGTTGTGGTAATTTTGATCTTATCACATGATTTTCCCCTGCAGAGGAAGTTGCCCAGTTGGAGTGTTTTTTTTTTCATTTTAATATGATTTTATTGAAGACATATGACACATAGAAAATACGTTTTGTTCCACTAGTGATCAGCTTAGTCTTAACTACTACTGTACATCAACTGAAAACAAGCCATACATAGTTTGATCTTCACTTAACGGCATACAAAATGTAATTTGTAACCAAAAACAGACCAGTTAACTAAAATGTGAGGGAGTGCCCAGTTGTAATGTTAATGTAATTATTAATGAATATGTTAAAGTATACATTTTTGACACTTTTGCTTAAAAATGAAGATTAAAGGTATATTTTTTACTTCGACAAACATCAGTGTGATACAAACAAAATCTCTGAAACAGCTACTGAATGGACCTTCTGATGAGATGAGACGACTACTGTTGCTTAGTTTTCAAATTATTCACATCGTTTACATGTTAGCCACCAAGATAGCCAAGACTTCCCAGCGTTTTTCAGCATTTCAACTGCAGTGAGCCTATGGACTCACTACATAACCTAATTCAGTTTTTTTTGTTTTTTTTCATTACATAGGGGATACGCCTTCTTTGGAAAATCTTTAAAAATCTTTAAAATCTTGATACAATATAACCTCTAAAAATCCTTGAATGCAATATGTTTTTTTTTGGCAACACATGTTTAAAGGAAAGGTTTAAAGCTGTTATCATGCAGCCTCAGCGCTGTCTCTCCCTGCTTCCACACTGTGTGATAAGCTAGCCTAAACTCATCTTTCATCTCCACTGCACACACAGAGATGAAATTGATAATCAATCTTCTCATCTAACCTCCGGTAGGAAAGCAAACAGCCTTATTTCCCAAAATGTCAGAGAAAAACACAAACAGTTTACTGCAAGGAAAGGAAATAATTGACAGTAATGATTATGATGGTTTATTAATTGACAGTTAGTGCAATTCTGGGGGAGACCCTGACCCCTCCAACCCACTACCTCATCAGTGTGTTTATTTGGTTGATTTTAACTCGGCGGATGTCACAGAGACACTATGCTACTTTAAAACCGCTGTATGAGCCGCAGGATGTATTCTTCAGAGACACTGTCATGTGATATTATTCTATGGACAGATTTCTCCCCCCCTCGGCGATGATCTGTCACTCGCTTGTCACTGGCGCAGGATCCAGTCAGGCGCTGCCACGGGGGGACTGTGGCAGATTTGCACGGCTTTAGGAGACAATTGCTGGAGCTGATTGTCTGCCTTGCATCACTCTCTGTGAAAGGAATGCATATGGCTTTTCTTTCCACTGATACCTCACAGGCTGTAGATCAGTTTAAATTCTCAAGATCCATTTTTCAAAGTTTTTCTCCCGGTAGGGTTTATGCAGACAAGAGATTGTGCGCACTGTAATGAGCGTTAGTCCCTGAGTGTTGGACTTGTTAACTTTTATATGTTTCAGTTGTTTTTTAAAACAGAAATGAATTTAAATCAATGAATGAATAAGCATGACACATTACATATACTGTTAATGTTGCCCCCCAACAATTATTTCGATATTTATTAACAACCACATAGCTCGTCAGTGAATGAGGGCAATGAGAGACCATGGCATAGTTGTTTAACTCCAGCTCTCACAAAATGAATGTGGAAAATAAATGAGAATATGCTTTTTTTTAATGACTATCAATCTATTTATTTCCATTTTAAGGGATCAACATTGTGATTTGATTATTTGAAGGGATCATTATTTTATATACTAATTTTTTTTTAAATCTATCTCCAGTTTAATGTTTGGGGCCCAGGTCTGAGTATGTTCTTGTAAAATAATGTCTTACTTGAATAGAAAAATATTTAACTGAAAGATATGTTCATGTTTACGGTTGCTAAGCACTAAACATGAATACACAGGGGGGGGGGGCATACTTGGGATATAATATGAATTATTAATTACTAGTATTATAAGTCAAAAAAGAGACTTTTTAATGTTTTTCTATACAAAATTCCAACTTATCATGGAGTTTATTTGAATTACTTTGGGCGCTGGGATGTGCATCATACAGTCTCCAATGCCGGCTTCATCCATGTGCTTGCATCTGTTGGCATTGTGTCTCACACGGCAGATGTCATCAGTAAAACCCCTGGGAAATTTAGCAAATCAAAAACTATACACAACAGGGATGAACTGGCATTCATCAGAAGTTGTTTCTATCTTGAATATGTTATTATTTGAGAGTGGAAATCATAAATCTGTAGTAATTATTTTAAAGGAATTACTCTGAAGTTTGTCTACAGTAGTTTGCTTCAGTCAGTAACCTTGAAGATTTCATTGATGAAAGACAGCGCTCCTGTTTGAATAATGAACCCACGCACACACTAACTAACAGCTGCATAATGGATCAGGCTTATGAATCACAATATTAAATAGGATTAAAGTAGGAATATTCCCTGCAATGTTACAAATGGGCTCTACAACTAGCAGCAATAAATAAAAACCCAAACAAAATTAACATTAAAATTCCAGGGGTGGATTTGAAATGGGGCTAAAAACAGGCAAGCACAACAACACCGGACCATAAATTAACAACAACACCTTGCATGGGGAAAAAAGATTTACATCTTTAGTGAATTACCCGTGACGCAGATGGAGCTGGAATATGGATTCAGACTCAAAGTTACCAGTGAAATCTTAAAGTGAGCGAGACACAGGCAGACTGTGGAAAACAAAAGAGCCTTCTGATTTATACCACCAATGAGTGTGTCAGACATGTGTTGAGAAGGATCTAACACATCACAAAATAATCATCTGTTTTTTAAGAGCTGCATTCATGTCCTATTCTGTTGGGACAAGGTGGTAGCAGGCACAAAACATGTGGCGGCGTCATAAAAAAGCCCTTACCGAATAGGGTGATTGAGATTCAAGGTCTGAAGTTTGTCGTAAAAGGATTTGTAACGCCAAAACATTACTAGCCTGTGCTACATTATATTGTTGAGTGCAGATAATAAATTCTGTAAAAAGTGGCAGTATTATAGCTTAATCTAATCCAACTAAGAAATGTGGATCAATTGATAAGTAGTGAGGGAAATAAGTTGTGGTCAAAACCGCATCCTGTTGAATATTCACTGATATTGACTTTCCATCATTTAAAGGCACAAGGCTTAACATTTTCATCATTATAGACCCTTATAGTGTGTGTGTGTGTGTGTGTGTGTGTGTGTGTGTGTGTGTGTGTGTGTGTGTGTGTGTGTGTGTGTGTGTGTGTGTGTGTGTGTGTGTGTGTGTGTGTGTGTGTGTGAAGCATTCAAATGTTAATTATGACAATTTCGCATAAATGTCTAATAGGATACAATTATCGAGTGATGACATTTTTGATATAGATGTTAATTACCACTTGACTGGTTGATAGACGCATTCAACTGCGATGGGGTAATACTAGTTCATCCAAAGAAAACACACATATTTACACCCCCATCATATCAGTTAAAGCGAGAATAAGATGTGTTTTTATTTCTTGTTTCTTCATTCTGGTCGCTTAAGGCAAAAGTCCAAAAAACGGTTTTATTTTTGGCTGGATTCCTCCTGTGTGCCTCCTCATGCACAGCGATGACATCACCCTAGTTATTATGTCTGCCGGGAAGAAAGCGTTCAAACTACTAACGCAAAACAATCTTTTTATTTCATTTTTTTATTAGGCTCAGCTTCTAAATAAGTGTCGATTTATCTTGGTCAAGGGAAGCGGCAACCACTTTGAGAGATCCAACTTACTAAGGCAGTCTTTAAAAATGTCTGTTAATTTGACTCTGGGCTTGATTGTTTGAATGGACTGATGATGGAACAGTTGGACCCAGGCACGGAGGTGTGCAGGGCGTATCCTTGTGCATAGCAGTAGTGTTTTAAACCTCTATAGCAACATTAGCAACTCTGCTTAGTGCTGCTGTAGATTTACAACTGCAAATGGACTTGGGGTATTCCCTGTGTAGCTATACTTTTCCAACAAGTATATGATATATAGTATTTAAAAAAACAACTGTTTATTAAGTGAGTCTTATGGGGTCAAGAGCAAAACAAAATTTGATACAATGCCAGTTAAAGCTAATTGCTTACATCAGTATGCTTCCTTTCTTGCAATGGCATTCAGGTTAATTTAGTTAGGTGCAAACTTTTACTAATGAGCACTAATGACATGGTTCATTTTGCGGATTTTTGGTAATAGGGATGGCACAAAAATGGTGACAGTCATACAAAGAGTCAGGGTTAATGGCCTTGGTTTGGTCCGTTTGGAAATCCATCCACAATTTTTTTCTCACTCTATCATCTTCACACTGTAGGGCAGAGCTGGGGGAGGAGAGTATATCTTGAAATGCCATTGGGCGTGATTTAGTCTTACTACCAAGAGAGTAAGCCAGATGGCGATTTTAGGAAGCCTGAAAACTCAGCACCTGGCAAAGCGTTTGTTGAGTCATTGCATTAATCAACAACTTTGCCAACTCCCTGCACATACATTATGCTCATTCTGGGCTAGGACGGGTGACAGAAATCGTATGTATTCAAGAAATAATTGCGTAATGTTATCCCAACCACCAGGTACATCTACTTCTGGACACAAATGAATATGCTTTGCTGTATCTGCAAAAATTGTATCAGTAAAAAAGCTATTTTTACCATTTTTGACCTGCAGTTTCAGTAACTTCACTGGACACTAATAGTTTTAAAACATTTCACTGCTTCCCAAAGACAGCGACACTGTGAATAAGTTAAGAAAGGAATTTAGAAACTTAGGAAGCGTCAAATTTGATGCGTGAGTGCACACTGATACTTCATGAACACCTGCAGTGATTTATTGCTGCTATTTGTACT
Source organism: Eleginops maclovinus (assembly GCF_036324505.1). Taxonomy (NCBI): domain Eukaryota; kingdom Metazoa; phylum Chordata; class Actinopteri; order Perciformes; family Eleginopidae; genus Eleginops; species Eleginops maclovinus. The sequence goes on along the minus strand of NC_086360.1, from coordinate 11,410,192 downwards.
CCAGTATAGTCCTTCCATGGGTAAACCAAATTGGACTGTAGTGGGTTCCTTTCACCTCTCTGCAGAATGAGCCAATTTGTATAAGCATAATGCAGCTTCCAATGCTTGAATAATTCTCCAGGATTTATTTTATATGCCTGAGTGTGTTAATGTATAATTGATGCTTTAAGGAGATAAACTGCCAACATCTTCATTTAGTTGCCTCGGGCAGTCAGAGGAAGAGCAGTTTCACTTGATTTGTTGTTTTAAAGTTTACTTTTCACAGCTGAAATGAGATTTCAAGTAATCACAAACGGTGTTAGATTAGCAGCGGGATGGCAGCAGATAGTTTTTGGTTGGATGGTTGAATGACATTAGCTTGTTTTTCCTTCTGCAGTCTACATTGAAAGGAGCTAATGTCACAGTGTTTGGCTGCCTGAACCACGGGATGCCTCTCTTCTTACGGGAAAACTCATCATTGAAATGTGAATCAGGTATGTCTAATTTAACTTTGACAAAATGACTGGGAGTGTAAGGCTCTTCCAAGTGTTCACCTTTGACGACAAAAACACTTATTCTCTTTCACCCAAAACTTTGTCTATTCAGACACAATTCAATGTTTTCCCTAATCTTCAAATAGCCCTACCACTGACATCATCTTTCGGCTGAACTGACACTTATCAGCCCTCACATTAAGTGACACCTCATTACCCACACACGCCTGACATGTCAACCCCTTTTAAGTGAAGTGAATCTTCAACTCCTTTCAGCCCTTTATTTTGATCTAATACTTTAACCTTTCATCACTGCTTGCTACTTAATTGCCACCTCATCTTCATTCAGTATTCACTTATTTAATTTATCCTTAACTGTTTCAGTATTTTCCCATGTTTTAAATGCACAATTTTAGAAGCAGGTAAATAAACATTTATTTCAGAAAGGGTAAACTGTTTTTGTTTATGCTATTTTCCATAAGCTCTTTCAGTTTTAAAAACCACGATTATTTTTTTTTCTGTTGCAGAAACCGAGGCCGGGTTTTTCCTTTCTGTGAACACCTCTGCTAATATCACCAAACTGAGGATTCCCTATCCACAGACAGGCACCTGGTACCTCAGTCTGCGCTCTCTCTGTGCCACTGAACATGGGTAAGACAGGCTGATTATGTATTAATATAGATATGTGTTTACCTTTTATGATTACTGCTTCAAAATTACAAACAAAGAACAATGTAACGTAAATCATACAAACATAACAAACCACAATCATATGGATTAAACAAACAACAATTAAAAAATAAAAGTATAAAAGTGAAAAAGACAGCTTTAGATGTTCCAGGATGTGGATTTTTTAAAATCTTTGGACAGGAGCAACCTGTCCATGTTTCCCGTCTTGAAGCTGGTGTTAGAATAATTTTTAGATTACAGACATCAAAGTCTCCTCTAACAAGAGAGCACATTTGCTTAAATGTCAATCTAATATTTTTAAAACAAAGACATTGGTATGAATAGTTTTCTCTGGAGTTTTCGCCAAAGTAAGAATTCATGGAAAACGAATGACTTTGACAGTCTCATAATCGATTCTTCAGCTTGGTCCCAGTGCCCCAAAGCAACCGCTATGAAACAATTTTGCTGTCAATTACAAGAAGACAATTACAAAATAGGACATAAACTATTTCTTAAAAACATATTTGTATGACAATAAGTAATTTATTCGCCAACATTAATAAGTCAGTGCTCTAATGAAGACACCATGCTCCCTATTGAACGTTGCTGCCTCTCTCATTCAGCCTCACTCCCTCCCATCTGTCACCCAGCAGATTCAATTGGGATTGACTCCATGAATGTGCTTCTGGCAAACACCTAGCGTATGACATGGAGGAGGGTTAGATTTTGGGGTTTAAAAAACAGCTTTTTCACGTTTTGACATTTGCATAGTGGAACATCTTACCAAAGTGATTATCATTTTGGCAGGTACTCGTGTAGCGTAAAAGAGATAGAGATACTATGGTTCTACCTTTTGGTATACTAAGTAGACTATAATGCTTTTCACCTACTACAGCACATCTTTGGTGGCAGCCCCTCTCTTTTCTTGACAAGAAAATATCTTATCTCTGTTGTTTTCTCAAGCTTCATGTACAGTTTCATCCACAGATGAGTACAACCCACTCTTTATCTGAGCGTGGTTTGAAGTCATTATGAGAAATGTTGCAAAACATTCCATTAAGTTGTCCGTCGCACTGTTTTTCACAAGTTTTTAAGTATTACATATTCAGCAGATTGAGCTGTTTTTCGGAACTCTTAATGGCACAAAATTGCGAACAGAATGAAATTAAGCAGACTTTTTTTCGCCGGCAACATGGGACTACCAATTGAATTTGAATAACAAATAATAGCAGATGGTGCGGGACATGGGCTCTTCCTCACATGAGAGCATTGCTGAGGTATGAAAATGTGGAAAACATTCACATATGTGATGGATTTCCACATGCTAAATTAATCAGGTCTTGTTAGAGAAGAAGGGAGGAAGTGTGAACGATAGATGCTCTTCAAGGCAATTAGGCTGAGTGATATAACATAAAGATTAAGAAGGGAGCAGCTGTGCCAATTAAAAAAAATGGGTTCTGGGAAAAAGCAAAGAGACACATTTGTTAGCTCCTGGAGTTTCATTGTCTGTGACTGATAGTGTAAGTTAGCAAAATGCAAGGTTGTTACTTTCATCCTATGTAGCATGAGAGATCAACACATTGTTTATTGGTTCATGTGAATGTGTTAGTTTGTAAGCTACAGTTAGCTGCATAACAACAACATCTATCAGGCAGTAAAATAAAATAAAAAACAACTTTGTTTAAAATGCTTCTAAAGAAATTTCAAAAAGATGTTGGCATAAAATATCATTCTTTATTTTAGAAGGTAGAGTGTTGTGGAACATTTTATGTCTATTAGAGATACTTAATGAAGTTAAACCATCACCATACAGCTCTACTGTACGTTTGTAAAGTAAAAGTGTCTGACTTGTGACCCTATAATGGCTTTGTGATATCCAACATAGTGCTGGAGCTCATAAAACAACAAGAGAGACGCACTGACTCACTCCTTTGGCAATGCATTGAGTAAATACATGTTAGCATACTAACATGCTCACAATCAAATGCTGTTATTAAGGAAGAAAAAGTAGCACTAAACTCAAATACACTTGAGAATAAACTCGAGTATTTAGCTTTGTGGTTTATGATTACTTTATTTTATTGCACATTTTTTTCTACAAAAATGAATTGTAACAAATGGAAGTGTTTACTGTCAATGAAACAAAAAAATGTGCTTAAATAAATTAAAGTTCAATTGATTCTAGTATGTTTATGTGCCATTTAGGAGTTGTAAGCATACTTCAAAGATGATCAGAATAACATTGTGAATCCCAAATATGTTGGCCAGGATTATCTTGAAAATTCTAGATCATCCTATGGCTACTACAATTTTTGAATTTCATCCTGATGGGGACATCATGTTATAACCACATTTATTGTCAGTCTTTCAAATTGTATTTGAGACCTCTCACTCTAAACCACGACTGTGAACCTCATGGTGACATAACAAAGTCAGGGGGTCACCAAAGTCATGAGGATTCATCATTTGGGGAACAGGATGACTCTTTTGTTCCTTTCCAATCGTGAAAGACGGACTGACATTGCCATCTCCAGTTGCATGCCTCTAGCTTGGCCACATCAACTGACCACAAATAAGAAAGGCTATCTTGAGAGCAGAATATGTCATTTGAAATCCTTTTAAAAGTGAAACAGTAGCACCTCCACACTGGTAAAAAAGGGTACGTATATTCCCCTGTGGTACTGCAGTAATGTTCGTCTTCTTCACCTCCAACTAACTTTCTGCCTGTCTGTGACTTTTTCAGATTTGAGGCATGCATCAATGTTACTGCTGAGGTGTACATGCGTGCATACCTGACTCCATGCATCAATGACTGTGGGACGTATGGACAGTGCAAGCTTCTACGCACAAACAACTATCTTTATGCTGCCTGTGAATGCAAAGCAGGTAAGAATTTCCCTATAAAATCTGGTTTGCAATGCATTGCATGTTCAAAGTATTCTTCAGGCTCTCATGGAGAGCTTGTTTTCTCCTTTGCTGATTTGATTCTGGGCACACTTTGAATGTGCACTGAATTCAGATTAGGTGGTCTATTTATGTCATCTTTTGATTCTATTTCAATGTACGCTTTTTCAAATTGCATTTGCATTCACCAAGCCCCGTTATGGAAGCCGGTTACCAACAAAGCAAAGCAAGTTGTTTGATAGAAGTTAATGAATAGTTGTGCAAATTTGTTGTATGCTCTACGTTGTCTTTTATTATTAATCAGTAATTAATTATTAGAAAAAAAAAGCGTGACCATGATTTAATAAGTGAAAGTGATTTTCAGCAGTCAAAAGCTTTTTTGCATACAAGATAAGATATGACTTTATGTAACAGAATTAGGTCATCATTGCTGCAATACATTTTTAATTAGTTTGAAAATACATCATGCAGTGTGACAAGAAGGTTAAATGGCACAGGTATCTTCTCAGAATTGACCTAGCAATACCGCGATCAAATGTGCCGCTGTTGAATGCGTCATGCAGTGGCCTGGTATTAATCTTCTGATATAAGCCAATAATACACCCTCTTAATTACGAACAGCTTTTCAATAAAAGATGAGCTTATGAAACTAAACAATGCGCGTCCTCTCGGGCTTTAAAAAAAAATCGTGCCTTTGATGTTCTTTTATCAGAGCTGCTTTCTCTTCAGTTAAATTCATTGTCATACTTCATATGTGTGACTGCTTCCTGGCAGGCGTTTTGCATTCAGCACTTGCCCTTGGCCCATCTCACACGGCAAACTCTCCGCTCAACTGTGCTCACGAATATTTAATTCACAGTGTCGTATCTAATCCAGCTATTTTTGAAGATCGAATTAAAGAAGCAGAGCAGCGGTGTTTTTTTTTTTCACCGAAGATGAGTTCACACCCGGAGACTTGTTTAAAAAATAAACAACCTCGCACTTATCTGTTTGATTGTTTTCACAGAGAAATGTCTTTTTATAAGGGCCCATGGAGCATTGATCTAGTCAAGAGATACATATTTTAAACATTAAAAAAAATGCTTTGAATTCTAAAGAGACAAAGCTTTAAGAAAACTTTCCTGAAGTCTATTCAGAGTTTTTGGGAAGTCAGAAACCATTTTAACTCCGGTTTTTCTTTTCAAACTATTAAAAGCCTAAGAACACAAAAGCTTTCTTCTCTCTTAAATCTCTACTTTCTCAGATCCTCATACAGTATAGTACTGACTGTGTGTGTGTGTGTGTGTGTGTGTGTGTTAGGTTGGGATGGCTGGGGATGCACAGACAACTCGGAGGCCTACTCCTACAGTTTCCAGCTACTCTCCACCCTGCTGCTCTGTCTCAGTAACCTGATGTTCGTCCCGCCGGTGGCCATCGCCATCCGAAGCCACTACCTGCTGGAGGCTTCAGTCTACATCTTCACCATGTTCTTTTCAACTGTGAGTTGACCTAAAAATATTTTTGGATCTGATGATAGTACTGTAGGAAAGCTGCATTATTGCTTGACTCTAAACATCTCTTGAAATCTCTGTAAGCAGACTGTCAGAAAACTGCAAACTACAACACATGGATGCAAACATTAGATATGAATTGAAAATACAAATTAAGAAAAATATCACTGAAACTATAAACACACTATCAGGATGTTACAGTGGTGGTTAGAATACCAATTTAGAGTGAAATGTACACCATATTAGAAAGACCTACCACATGAGCATACGCTAAGGCAAAACCTACAATAATGTACATGTCAGTGTTTGTTATCAAATCATTTAATAATAAATAGCTTTACAAACCCAATTTCTTTCTGTCGCATCTTCTTGTGTGTATAACCACTCACTGCCTGTTCCCTCTCCTCTGACAGTTCTACCATGCGTGTGATCAGCCGGGTATTGTGGTGTTCTGCATCATGGAGTACGACGTGCTGCAGTTTTGTGACTTCCTCGGGTCGCTTATGTCAGTGTGGGTCACTGTGATCGCGATGGCCAGGCTAAAGTCCATCATCAAACAGGTAGGCACCGGGATACACAGAAAAAGCTCTTGTCTCTAAACAGAGATGCAGCCTGTCCGAACAGAAACTCCAGACTTGTTTGATTTGCTTGAAATATAGGTTGTACAGACATCAAGAATTAGATTACATCAATGGACCATAAAGCATTTCCACTGTCATGCATTCAGTAGGACAGCATCGAGACTTCTGCGAGAGGTCAACATTAGCAGTCGACAACTTGAGAAAAACTATGTGGCAAACTTTAGATGATGCACAAGTAAAGCTGTAGATGAGAAAAATATAAATGAGTACCGCATATGCCCCAATTTGTAGTTATTAATCAGAAGATCAATGTGTTAGAATCAGCAGTGCCTGGTGCTAAATTCTCCGGTTGTTGACATATTGCGGTGGATAACAGTAAACACTAACAGGTGCTCCTTCTCCCTATGTCGCTCCCTGGCTGCACACCAAGATGGAGCAGTCTCAGGGAAAGTGTGTGTGTGTGTGTGTGTGTGTGTGTGTGTGTGTGTGTGTGTGTGTGCATGTGTGTCCATAAATGAGACAGAGAGAGGGGGAGGGGGAGAGGGGGCGGAGTAGTGGGAGGGAGGGAGAGTATACGAACATCTGCTGTCCTCTAGAGTTTTCATTTTTTGCTGAGCACTGCAGTACACAGTCACTAATCAAATCGCACATGTCAGGACTGGCAAGTGGAGCTGTGTGTGTTTGTGTAAAAGATGGAGACAGTGTGTGTGTTTGTGTGTGTCTTTGTTGTTTGTGTATGTGCGTGTTTGTTTGTTTGTTTGTTTTTGTCCATGACCGCAGCAGCAGTAGAGGGCAGAGGGCCCAGGAGCACCTGATAGTGTGTTTGTTTGTATGTGACTTTTAGACCTCCAAAGGCTGAAAGTCTCACAATATGTCGGCAGAATATCTTTCAAGGACATTTTGTCTTCAGTAAAATATTGTTATCTTAATCTGCTGAAGGTCATTGCTTCAGAATCATATAAATCAAAAAGGATAATGAGTTTAATATAATTGTATTATATTATCAGTTATGATACCTTGTCCTCACCAAAGTAATTGCTGAGATCTCGGTAAAACCCTACATGAAACAATAGCGTTCAGACAATCAATCATCTGAAAAATGCTGCCAAAAAAGACTTTTGGCAGCACGGTTTCGGCAAGTATGCTAAAGTTTGTCAAAGTTGAACCACCACATTGGTCTGTATATTACTTGGAATGTAAGAAGTGGAAATACTGGGAAAAACTAACTGAACTATTAGACAATGTCCTCCCCTATGTCTCCCTCTCTCACTACTATACCTCTCAATAAAGGCACTCTCTGGCCTGAACAGAAATTGAAAACAAGAAATAATGCAGTTTAAATGCACCTGAGCAATGGCTTCAGATTTCAGACCTGGAGGGAGCACCTTGGCAAAACGTGACAGATATATAAAACTGAAATTTTAGGTATTGATGTTATTTTTCGTTATCTCTTTCATGTCAGCTCGTATAACAATACAGAAACACAATGTCTTGCCATTATTACACTATGATCTTTATTATGGGGAAGAAATGGTAAAGACAAGGTCTTAAATGTATCTATTAACTATGAGATTAGTTTAAAGCTCTGAAAGCTCAGAAGTACACCTTTGTGTTTGGATGCTCTTCACTATCTTAATGTTCAACAAAATAATTTGCCTTTTTCTTTGTTAAGCATTGTAACGCAATTCATCGAGGCACTGGTTTTGGACATGTTGTAATCCACATATGCACAACTACAGTCTTTATTACTGTATATAAGCAAGCGTGGAAATATATGTGGCAGACAAAAATAGACTCTGTACTCGAATTCCCAAAGGCTTGGCCGTCACAGCTACAGATAATCATTTATTACACCTAAAACTATGCCTGCGAGCATCATTTGTAGTCAAGCCTGCATACAATACATGTATACATGCATGTTTAGGTACCCCTGTCTGATCCAGTGGTGCAGTATGACTGATGACTGTTCGCTGCACAGAGTCCTCAGGCTGCAACACGCTGCTCCTCTCCTCCTCGGTCTGTGCCAATTATTCCTGGTCTCCTGCAGCACAGGTCTTCCCATCTCAAAAATCCCCAATTCCTCCTCACGTGCCCTTCCAGACAGAAGAAAGCAGACCTCAGGCATCCTGCACAGGCTTAAGTTCTCCCAGAGCTCTGTAGCCCAGTTTATTGATTTCTTCCCTCTCACTTTATTTTATCCTGTGGCTTTATGTCAAATTGTGAACTTGACCAAAAAAAGTTAAACTGGCATTATTTATAGCATGGAGTTCTGTTGCAAGTGTT